>NC_051071.1:52337715-52452715 GCF_004664715.2 Peromyscus leucopus | reverse complement strand
TCCAGGACAGTCAGAACTGTTTCACAAAAAAACCCTGTCTTGAAAAACAAAAAGCAAGCAAACAAATTAAAAAAAAAAGTAAATGTACACTTAAATACTGTGTAAAATTTATATTTTCTCACCCCGCTCCCCCAAGACAGGATTTCTCTGTGTAGCTTTGGAGCCTGACCTGGATCTTGCTGGGATTAAAGGTGTGCGCCACCATCCTGGGCTTGTCATTTTTATTCTCTTTAATTTTGAACCGTGTGAAGATACTAGCTACTAAATAAACAGAAATGCAATGTTTAAAAAGTGTAAGTGAAACCCTTATAAGCCAACCCCCCACCTCCCCCGCAGCTTTTCAGTTGTGTTTTCTAAGCCAGGCATACCTACTGTTTTTTGTTTTAGTTAGACTTATTTATGTGCGTGTGCGTGTGCGTGTGCGTGTGCGTGTGCGTGTGCGTGTGCGTGTGTGTGTGTGTGTGTGTGTGTGTGTGTATGGATGGGCCTCAGATGCTACAGTGTGAATGTGGAGGTCAGCGGACAACTTGTAGGAGTTGGTTCTCTCTTCAAGCATCCAGGTTTTTGGGGACTGAATTTAGGTCACCAGGCTCGGCAGCAAGCACCTTACCTGCAGAGACATCCCACTATTGTCGACCCCTGCTTTTTTTTTTTTTTTTTGGCAAGATAGAGTCTTGCCATATTACTCCGACTGGCTTCAAACTCATAATTTTCCTGGCTTAACCCTCTACGTGCTGAAATTGCAAGCATGCAACACCATACTCTGATTTTTTTGTAGAGGTGGAGGCTTTTGGAGACAGGGTCTCACTATATAGCTCTGGCACTCCTGGGACTCACTCTGTAGCCCAGGCTGGCCTCAAACTCATAGAGATCCTCTTGCCTCTGCCTGCTGAGTGCTAGGATTAAAGGTGTGCACCACCATCATCCAGGGTATACCAGCTTTTAAAAATATTTTTTAAGATTTAGTTTTTAAATTCTGTGGTTATGTGTGTCTATGTGTCTGTGCACATGAGTGCAGGTACCCTCATAGTCCAGAAGAGGGCATCGGATCTCCTAGAGCTGGAGTTACAGGCAATTGTGAATTACCCCACATGGTCCTTTGCCAGAGTAATATGTGCTGTCAACCACCAAGACCCACCTCTCCAGCCCCCTCTTAGAAACATTTCTTAAAGTATTGTGCCTTCCTAGCATACAAGTTAACTTTGAGGTTCGATGTGCATGCACCCTAGAGGTCCAGTGAAAATCTCCTTGGAGGCCATGTTGTAAGACCCCAGCCATCTTTATGCCCGTCAACCTAGCCATGTTTCATCTGACACCCCCCCCCCCCCCCCCCCCCCCCCCCCCCGTCCAGTGTAGATGGAAGTCACTGGTTTTTCGAGAAGTGGAGAAAAGGGAAGGACTCTTGACTGCTGTGGGACACTGGGGCATGTCTAGAGACACCTGGGTTGTCCCAAGCCAGAAGCAGGACTGGGCTCAGGCTGAGGAATTAGATGGGGTGGGACTATCCAGGGCTGTCGATGAGCATGACAGAATGCGCACGCTAGCCCATCGCAACAGAAAGTTGCCCAGCCCCAAATGTCAATAGGTCTGAGGTTGAGAAAGCCTCACACGGTGTCAACAGCGTGTGTCTATGAAAGATAACGTTTCAAAGCCTCAACATGCTCACAGCTAACATGGACGCCAGCAGGGCTCTGTGGGGTAACAAACTGAATGAATGACTGGCTCCCTCAGCAAACTCACACCCCCCAACCCTCGAGAGTGTTTACCCAGGGGCTCTCAGAGGCTCCACTTTTGGGGGCAAATTTACAAACTTAGATTATTATTTGTATTTGTGATTTAAAAATAGAATGAAAAATGAATGCCACTACCGCCTTGACTCATTAATACCAACTCTTCCAGCTTTGATGATCAGAGAAAGAAGAGCACCACCTTAGTAGGTCAACTATCTCTGAGACTTTACTTATTTATTTTGAAAATTGTATCTTATGTATTTTGTAAGCATGTGTGTATCTGTGTGGGGGGGGGTAGGGGGGAGTCCATGCCATAGACCTGATAGGAGCTTCTCTCCCTCCACCAGGTCATCAGGTTTGGCAGCAAGTACCTTTACCAGCTGAACCATCTTCCTAGCCCTACTTATTAATTAATTAATTAATTAATTAATTAATTAATTAATCTATCTATCTATTTATTTATTTAGAGACAGCTTCTTTTTTCTTTTGTTCATTTGTTTTCCAAGACGGGATTGCTCTGTGAAACAGTCCTGGCTGTCCTGGAACTCACTCTGTAGACCCGGCCGGCCTCGAACTCTCACCACCGCCCGGTTAGAGACAGGGTCTTACTATGTAACCCGGGCTAGCCTGGAACTGGAATTCCTCATGCCTCCACCTCCCGAGTGCTGGGATTGGTGCATTGGGCATGCATCACCATGCCCATCAGACTGTTGCACTTTAAAAACTGAATGTTTTTAAAGATCTCTTTCTTTCTCTTTTTTTTTTTTTTCTTTTTTTTTGGTTTTTCGAGACAGGGTTTCTCTGTGTAGCTTTGTGTCTTTTCCTGGAACTCACTTGGTAGTCCAGGCTGGCCTCGAACTCACAGAGATCCGCCTGGCTCTGCCTCCCGAGTGCTGGGATTAAAGGTGTGCGCCACCACCGCCCGGCCTTTCTTTCTCTTTTTAAAACTGTATTTATTTAATTTTGCCACAGGGTTTTGCTGCAGCCCTGACGGGCCTGGAACTCTCCAGTAGAGCAGGCTGACCTCAAATTCACAAAGACTTCCTGAGTGTTAGGATTAAAGGCATACGCCATCAAGCCCAGCTAACATCTTTCTTTTAGAAAGGAGAAAACATCCACCTCTAAGGAGGAAGGGACCTGAGGCAGCCAGTAAAGGGTCCTCTGAGGGGGTCCTAGTAGCTGAGTCCATTGTCCCTGCTTAGTCAGCCAGGAAATGGCGCCTTTTTGCTTAAAGCCAGATTGAATGTGATTTGTCACTTGCAACCAACACACCCTGACTAAGACACCCCCAGACTATTACCGGCAATATCTCCAGAATAATTGACAACACAGCGGAGCAGGAAGCAAGAACTTGACCCTGACTCTTTGATTTCAGATAGAACCAGAAAGCATTCACTCGATGGACATCTGTACTCCAACGTGTGCCAAACGGAACATCAAACCAAAAAGCAAGCAGACAGTACAGGTGAGGTGGATCAGCAGGGAAAAGTACTCCCCACCAAGCCCGAGGCCCCGAGTTCCATCCCCACGACCCACAGGATGGAGAGAGAGAATCACTCCCAAAAGTCATCCTCTAACCTCCACACCTGTGCCTCAGTGCGCTCCTTCTCAAACTAAATCAATAGGATTTAAAAACACAAAACAAAAGAATCGAGCTAACAAAAACAGCAGCAGCAAAGAAAGTCCCTGTAGGAATTCTTAGTCTAACTGCAGAGGGAAAAGAGGACCAGGCACTGGAGAGATAGATGGCTCAGGGCTTAAGAGCACTGGCTGCTCTTCCAAAGGACCGGGGTTCAATTCTGTCTCCTCCCAGCCCCACGGCAGCTCACAACTGTTTGCAACTCCAGCACCCTCGCATAGACACGCATGAAGGCAAGACACCATTGCACATGAAAAAAAAAAAAAAGGATCAGATGATATGCCACTGTGAGCCCATAGAAGGGACAGTTACCTCTAACGGGGTTAACTGTCTAAAGCAAATTTTTCACAATACTGGATGGGAAAAACAGGGCTTTGAAAGGCATTTTGTCTCGATAGAACATGCTAGAAGGGCTGGATACAGAGGACTAGCAAGGTAAACCTGGGCCAGTACCAACAACGCATTATGACGAGCTGTGTGTGTTTCCAGAAAGTGATATGATAGCAGGGTGAGAGAGTGGCCGGGAAGCAGGCTGATGTGAAGGCAAGGGGTATGTTTTGAAGGGCTGGGTGACGAATTAAGACCTTAGCCCCAAAGCTCTAGGAAGCCACCGAAGTATTTTATGCAGGGAAGCAACATGATGCATATTTCAAATATTATTCTGTCAAATGGGCATGATAATAGCTACCCTGTAAGGCTGTTGTGAAAATTACATACAAGAGTTAAATTAATTAGATGCCTAAAAATGAATAAAGCAGCTGGGCGGTGGTGGTGGTGGCGGCGGCGGCGGCGGCAGCGCATGCCTTTAATCCCAGCATTTGTGAGGCAGAGGCAGGTGGATCTCTGTGGGTTCAAGGCCAGCCTGGTCTACAGAGCGAGAGCCAGGATAGGCTCCAAAGCTACACAGAGAAACCCTGTCTCAAAAATAAAAATAAATAAATAAATGGATAAGCCAAAAACTCATCCTCATTCTGATTCAAACACTATTAAAAACTCCAAACAGGGTCGCGCGGCGGTTGCGCACACTTTTAATCCCAGCACTCAGGAGGCAGGGCCAGGTGGATCTCTGTGAGTTCGAGGCCAGCCTGGTTTACAGAGCGAGATCCAGGACAGGCATCAAAACCACACGGAGAAACCCTGTCTCGAAAAACCAACAAAACAAAACAAAAACAACCTAAAACCTTTGAACAGAACATCCACTTGTAGGTGGGATTATGGGAAATTCATGCCAGGGGTATAGACTTACTTTATAAAGAATCATAATAAAGTACTTTCAATAGCATAGAGTCTAAGCCAGGTCATGACTGGGGATGTGGCTCAAATGGCAGTTTGCCTAGCATGCACAAAGAGCTAGGTTTGATCTCCAGAACCACATAAACCAGGAATGGTGTCCGTATCTCTATTCACAGCACCGGGGTGGGAGGGTGGGGGTCCATACCTCTATTCACAACACGGGAGGTGGGGCAGGAGGTAAGAATTTCAAGGCCATCCCCAGCTCTATAACAAACTGCAAATTCAAGGCCAGTCTGGGCTGTGTGAGGCTTCATCTTACAAACAAACAAGCCAACAAAAGCCCGAATTCCAGGTCAGTCTGTAGTGAGCTGGACCGTTAAGGTTGCCTCTAAACCAGGACCTTTCCAATTGAGATGAACTTTTCAAGATCATTCTAGAACTCAAATGACTCTAGTAGTTGTACAGTGTTTCAGAACCTCCGAGATGTAGAGAATAGAGCATCCTATGATCGCATAACGCTTGAGTTTGAAGTTAGCTTTCCTTTAAGGAACATTCTTGAACTGAAAACTGACTCTAAAGAAGGCTTCTCCTGGGTCACGAGGAGAAACAAGAAGGGAGAATACTCTGTCGTATCATGAAGTACCCAAACCGTCTCTTTTATGTTGAAGAAAAGGCTGAGAGGAGACATGGGGAACAAGGTCACTTCAGGCTGCCAAAGCCTTATGGGACTTCTCTCTGGTGTAATAGGTCACTGGGTTATGCAGCGAATTTCACTGTCTGGCTGATTTCAAGGGACCCCTTAGGCCATTTATGTAGGCTAGTGGTTTAGAAATCGCAAGGACATCAGAGAACTGACTCGGGAAAACACGATTATTTAAAAAGGAAACCCTCTGAGGTGGCTCAGTGGATCCTGACACTCGTCGTAGTCAAGCCCGACGACCGGAGTCCTTTCCCCAGGACCCACACGGGGGGAGGAGAGAACCGCCTCCTGCAAGTTGTCCTCTGACCTCCACAAGTGAACCACGGCACGTGCACGGGGACTGGTGTGAGCACACGCTCACACGTGTGTGCTCTCACACACACACTCATACAGTCGTGCATAAATGTAATAGAAACTTAAAAAAAAAAGAAGGTCGAGCTGATGAAATAGAGGGAAAGGGAAAAACAGACGAACATAGCTCTTTAAAAGCTATTTGGACGAAACAAATAAACCTTGAAAGCTTTCGCAATCTGTTTCTTGCCAAGCGAAGATGTGACTGCAACCATCGGGCTAAATATATAAGATATCTGTTTATATGAACTCAAAAAATCCAAAGCAAAGGAGGGCTCGATGGGGAAGTTTTACGTTCCTACACACGTTTTCCTGTTTCTACACATTTGAAATTTTGGTTCTTTAGACATTAAATTATTTCCCCAGCACACTCTAAAGTGTCATTGATTCCTTTTTTTTATCTTAAAAAAATGTAACAAGTACTTAGAGTAATTTATTTTTCTCAAGTGAACTGTTTATCGAAGAAGTTACATCGGATTTCAGACGTTAACCTCCCACGAGCCTGTGCCTCTCCAAAGTCCCTAGGTTACTCTTAATAAAAAAGGTGTAAAATAAAGAGCATTGAATTATGTTGCCAATCATACGTCTCAGGTTCCTAGCTGCTGAATTTTATTCTGAACCAGGGCTAAGATAGTTACTCTCACTGAGATTCAGCTCTCCTCCCTAAGATGGGAATGGTAAAAATGAAGGCCTATTTCATGGTTGTTAGGAGGGTCAAACAGGTTACACAAAAGCACTTCCTGTAACCTGTGGTGCCCAGTGGGAGCTATTATTTTTTTCCTGCACTTTTATTATTGTTTTAAGACACAGACCATTTCCTAGCATCAATTCTGACTCCCGAAGCACATTGTTTTAAATGCCACAGCAGGGCCCAACACTCCCAATTTTTATACTGTTAGTTTTCATTAGCTCCCAACACACGCCAGTCCACCTGTTATGCTGTGGGATGCGTGGGATGCCAAAAGCGGGCTGCAAATCATTTCATTTTCTGTATTTAACACGCGCAGGTGCGCTGCTGTCAACTCCCCTTCCTGTTGCTAAGTACCCCTAAGAACAGGAGGAACAAATCTGTATCCAGAATAATTGTGCATTATGTTAATTGTGTATTAATATTATTCTGGAATCAGGATGTGTTGTCAGAAAAGAAACCCAACCTCTAAACATTATAAAGTGCTTCTTTCCCACAGAATAAACTTATACTCCCTTCCTTATATTACTGTAACTATACTATATACTATAACCATAACCTCATAGACTTTAAAAATGGCCTTAAGTCACAAGTGTGAAGGAAACTAGCTGAACAAACATATTAACACCAGCTTTGGAAGATGAAAGATATCCTACTTTAAGCATAAAATTAGGGGACAGAATTTGTGAGTTAGCATAAAATTACTGGTGTTGATTCTTACTCAACTGCCCCTTACACAGAGTGTTTCTTTGAACCCCCAATCCTATGCTCTGAAGCTCTTGTGAGAAGCCAGCTGTACAGTACCTTGATCAGGTTGTGCCCCACGGTGTAGACAGCTGTTAAATTTCCCTTCTCTCCCGGCGCATGCACACCCGTGCCAAACCCATGCCAAGCAACAAGGTAAGGATTGTGAATTGTAATCCAATATTTGACTCGGTCTCCAAAGGTCTGGAAGCAGTATGTGGCATAGTCATTGAAGAGATCGATCATAGTCGCATTTTTCCAGCCCCCGTATTCCTCCTGCAGCGCCAAAGGCAAGTCCCAATGGTATAAGGTAACGACGGGCTCAATATTCCTAAGTATCAGCGAGTCCAGAAGTGCATTGTAGTACTGGAGACCTTTCGCATTCACGGCTGCTACTGTTCCGTTGGGGAACAACCGTGGCCAGGAGATTGAGAACTGATAAAAAGAAACTCCTAAAAAATCCAGAGCCCACAAGTCCTTTTCCAGAAAAAGGTAGCTGTCGGCGGACTTGTCCGTGATGTTGACATCTCTCAGGTGGGTGAAGATGAACCGATCCCAGACCGAGGGTCCTCTTCCGTCTGTCTGCCAACTCCCTTCCACTTGAAACGCTCCGGTCCCAACGCCCCAGAAAAAGTTTTTAGGGAAAGTGTCATAGAGAAACAGCTGACTTGCATTCACCGGACTCACGTACTGTTTTTGAGTCCATATCGCGCTCCGGTCTCCGGAGAATCCGGTAACAGCTCGCAGTAAGACAAACGCTGACAGCAGGACGGATCTTTGCAGTGCCCGGTTGGACATTGTTTTCCTAGAGCGTGTGCTTCTTTCATCAGAGCTGAAGAAAATCCATTCATTCCCCGGGGACCCTGCTGCACAGCCTGCCTTCATTTGCCACTAACTAACCGCGGGACTGTCTTTATCAGCGCGCCAGTAAAAGCCTGTGATTGTAAAGCCCTGTCAATGATTAGCCTGGACCGGGAGACTTAGGATGGGTCATGAGAGCCACGCAGTTTGAGGGAGGTGGCCTCGTTGCAGTCAACAACACGTGGAGTCTTCTTGGGATGAGGAAAAGGAGATAGATGGGGATGTATCTCTGACACTAATCTGAACGTGTTAAATAAGCATATGGAAACAACGCACAGGAGTGCCGTTTCCTGTGTAGCCCTTCACGGGGCCGTAGATCTTTTCTGAACGTTTCGAACTTTATTGAATAAGGGATCTACTTTTCTATTTTTAGAGTCTTAGCGTGGTAATTTTATCATCTCCCATTTTAGGAAAAGCAATTTTACATAGAAATCGATAGCCAGAAACAAGCAATTAAAAGCAGGATATTACACTTCAACCGAAAACATACACACCTAAGAATAATCTTGGTAGATGTCATCTATTTTAAGAAAACTTAGTTGAGCAGAGCAGCGGTGGCGTTTAATCCCAGCACTTGGGAGGCAGAGCCAGGCAGATCTCTGTGAGTTCAAGGCCAGCGTGGTCTACAGAGTGAGATCCAGGACAGCCAGGGCTGCACAGAGAAACCCTGTCTCAAAAACAAACAACAAAGAAAAGTTAGTTGAACCATGATGGCTCATGCCTGTAACTCCTAAGTTTGGAAAGCCAGAGCAGGAGGATTGCTGTGAGTTTAAGGACGGCCTAAGCTACATAATTGCCATTTTGACTACAGGGCAAGACTCCATCTCAAGGAACCAAAAACCAAACCAAGTAGCCAGGTGCGTTATGATCCGAGCCCTTAAGAAGTGGCGGCAGGAGGGTCAGACGTTCAAGGTCATTCTTGGCTACAAATGGAATTCGAAGTTACCTGGGGCTACATGACACTGAATGTGGGAGATAATTTGAGTTTAAGGACAGGAATTTAATTTCTTTTGGCAATATTAGAGGTCAAACCCAGGACATGTGCATGCTAAGGAAAAGCTCCACTACTGGGCTGTATCTCTAGTCCTCGTCTTACTTTTATTGTAAAGCAGGGGGCTCATTATGTTGCCTACAGACTTGATATGTAGTGCAAGCTGGCCTTGAACTTGTGGCAGTTCCCCTGCCTCAGGCCTATACCACCAGGCCCAGCAAGTTACCTAATTAAAAATTTTTTTTAAAAAAATTTTAGACAGGGTCTCACTAGATAGCCCTGGCTGACCTGGAAATCAATTCTGCACTACAGTTTCCTGTTACATAAGAAGTAGCATAAGCTGGCTGTGGTGGTGCACATCTCAAAAACAAGAAAATCAAATTAAAAACCAAAACAAAACAAGAAGCATAAGAATGATATGTATGGATTATTATGAGGGTAGAGTTACCACATCTAAGGCACTTAGACCAGAGACTGACACATAGTAAATGCTCAATAAACTTAAATTAAAAACTACCCCGAGACAAGTTCTCATCCTGTAGTCCAGGCTGGCCCGGGACTTCTGGAGCTCACCCTGCCTCAGCCTCTGGGTGCTGGGATTGCAGACAGGATTTTGCGGTGGAGCCCGGGTTGACCTAGTATTTGCCATCCATTTGTGCTGCCTCAGTCTCCCCAGTGAATGAGCACTATTTTTACGTGGAAGGGAAAGAGTGTAGTAAGCAATGCTCAGAGGCAGTATGGAAAGCACTGCTCTGACTCTGTTTCCCCTTCCTTTATCATCATTCGAGACTGCGTGTGGCACACTTCTCTTGAGCTTGACGTGTACTAAGCTGTCCACACCCAGCTTAGCCTGGTGTCTTCCCAGGTACACTCTCGCCATTGGCCATGACTCTCCCTTTATCTAGCTCAAGTCTGTGTGGTTTGTTTGGTTTGGTTTGGGTTTGGGTTTTTGGAGACAGGGTTTCTCTGCATAGCCTTGGCTGTCCTGGAACTCACTCTGTAGGCCAGGCTAGACTTGAACTCAGAAAGATCCTCCTGTCTCTGCCTCCTGAGTGCTGGGATTAAAGATGTGAGCCACCGTCCCTCGGTGCAATAAGTCTTGAAGTTAATCATGACTCAACTATTTTTCTCTTTTAAAATGTTTTTATTATTTTTTGAGAATTTCATATGTGCATAAAAGGAATACTGCCAGGCGGTGGTGGCGCATGCCTTTAATCCCAGCACTCGGGAGGCAGAGGCAGGTGGATCTCTGTGAGTTTGAGGCCAGCCTGGGCTACAGAGTGAGTTTCAGGAAAGGCGCAAAGCTACACAGAGAAACCCTGTCTCAGAAAACCAAAAAAAAAAAAAAAAAAAAAAAGGTATTTTGACATAGTCACCCACCAGAGGCTCTAACTACTCCCAGATCCACCTCTACTACTTCCCACCCCTTCCCAACTTTGTGTGTAGTGTTTTGTTTTTGTTTTTGAGACAGGCTGCCACAGGACTTACTATATAGATCATGCTGACCTTGAATTCCCAGATATCCACTAAGTCCTGTGCTACCTATATATACTCATGGGTGTTGGGCCATCCACCCGAGTGTGGTCAACCTAGGAAGGGCCACACCCTTAAAGAAACCTGACCCAACCCCAGAAGTCATCAACTGTCAATCACTCCCCTGTCCTGCAGGAATATTGACGGCTTGGTGTTGTGTAGGTCGGTTTTGCTTGGTTTTTTTTTTTTTTTTTGAGACAGGATCTCACTACGTAGCTCTAGATGTCCTAGAACTCACTACGCAGGTGTGACTTAGTGAGGTCAAAGTTTCTTGCTGAGGAACAGATGCCTTCCCACTAAGGTAGGTAGAAGAAGCAGGTGTCTGTTCTCATGGCTGTTGGTGTGTGTGTGACTGTTGGTGTGTGTGACTGTTGTGTGTGTGTGACTGTTGTGTGTGTGACCGTTGGTGTGTGTGACCATTGGTGTGTGTGACTGTTGGTATGTGTGACTGTTGTGTGTGTGTGACTGTTGTGTGTGTGTGTGACTGTTGGTGTGTGTGACTGTTGTGTGTGTGACTGTTGGTGTGTGTGACTGTTGTGTGTGACTGTTGGTGTGTGTGATTGTTGTGTGTGTGACTGTTGGTGTGTGTGACTGTTGGTGTGTGTGACTGATAGTGTGTGTGACTGTTGTGTGTGTGTGTGACCGTTGTTGGTGTGTGTGACTGTTGTGTGTGTGTGACCGTTGTTGGTGTGTGTCACTGTTGTGTGTGTGTGACTGTTGTGTGTGTGACCGTTGGTGTGTGTGACTGTTAGTGTGTGTGACTGTTGGTGTGTGTGATTGTTGTGTGTGTGACTGGTGTGTGTGTGTAACTGTTGTGTGTGTGACTGTTAGTGTGTGTGACTGTTGGTGTGTGTGACTGTTGTGTGTGTGACTGTTAGTGTGTGTGACTGTTGGTGTGTGTGACTGTTGTGTGTGTGACTGTTGTGTGTGTGACTGTTGGTGTGTGTAACTGTTGTGTGTGTGACCGTTGGTGTGTGTGACTGTTGTGTGCGTGACCGTTGGTCCTGGTGACCGACCTTCCCTATTGCCCCGTCACTGACACACACACACCAGCCTCTACTCTGTGCTCAGTTCAGCACCACTGGAATCTCTGATTGCATAAGACCAAGAAAGAAAACACACACACTGGGAAGCAACAAGGAAAACTGTAAATTCGTAGGTGGTCATGATTGTGGCACGAATCCTAAATGGTCTTACAACAAAAACCTGGAGCCAGAGGTCAGGGTGAAAACTGAAAGAACAGAGAAGCAGAGCAAACCACAGCCACCACCTCTTCCCTCACCAGCTCCTCAGCCTGAAAGAGAGACCGAGTTCCTGTCTCCTCCCGCCTTATCCTCCTTTCTCTGCCCACCCATATCACTTCCTGTCTCAACCTTCCTAGTGCTGGGATTAAAGGTGTGTGATCCTGAGTGCTAGAATTAAAGGTGTGTGCTACCACTGCCTGGCTCTGTTTCTCTTTTAGACTGGATTAATCTCATGTAGTTCAGGGTGGCCTTGAGATCACAGAAATCCAGACAGATCTCTGCCTCTGCCTCCCGAGTGCTAGAATTAAAGGTGTGAGCCACCACTGCCTGACCTCTATGGCTGATCTGTGACTGGCTCTGTCCTTCGGGTGAACTTTATTTGCTAAGAGTACAAACAAAATATCACCACACATGACCGTTTATGCAGAAAATCCCAAAGGATCAGCTGAAAATCCTATCACAAATGGACAACTATAGTAAGGTTACAAAATGAAAGTTAATATAGAAAAGCCAATGAACTGCGTTTTTGTACTCCAGTAAAAAGTTGATATGGAAAAGGCTATACTGGGGTTGGAGAGATGGCTTAGTGGTGATGAGCATTTCCTGCGCATGCCTGAGGACCCAAGTTTGAATCCCTAGCAAATACAAAAGAAAGAAAGCTCAACATAATCCCAGTACTGGCGGCAGAGGCAGACAGATCTCTGTGAGCTTTAGGTCAGTCCTGTTGTGTATCTGACTTGAAGAAACACTCCGTTCAAGAAAATGTGCAATCTGGTGCTCTTTAGGCACTGGAAACTCTCAAGATCTGAAAGTTGAAAGGAAAGAGCATTTCTACTTCTACACAGATGTCATCAGAGGCAGGGACAGAACTGCTGCTGACCAGCTGGCCCGCCTAGCCCAGACGGCTTCAGGCTTCGTGAGAGGCCCTGTCGCAGGGGAATAAGGTGGAGCGGCAGAGCAAGGCCACCCACCTTCCTGTGCTCTCTGCACGAGCAGGCATGAGTGTGTGCACGCCTCTATGTGAGCACGGACGCAGACGTACTGTGTCCACAAAGTAAACTAATTAGCTTACATTTAAAAAGGACGGCACCAGGGGTGGGGAGAACTTAGCTGGTAGAGTTCTACCTTAGCATGCTTGAAGCCCTGGGTTCAATTCTCGGCGCTGTATAAACTGAAACGGTGGTGCCTAGCTGTCATCTCAGCACTTGTATAGCAGAAGGGGAAGATCAGAAGTTCAAGGCCCGGGGCTGGAGAGATGGCTCAGTAGCTAAGACCACTGTCCTCTCTTCCAGAGGTCCTGAGTTCAGTTCCCAACAACCACATGGTGGCTCACAACCATCTATAATGAGATCTGGTGCCCTCTTCTGGCATGGAGGCGTATATGCAGATAGAAGACTCATACATAAAATCATAAAAAAAATCTTAGAACAATAATAAGTTCAAGGCCATTCTCTGTAACTAGTGTATTTGAGGTCGGCTTTTGTTACACGAGACTCTGTCTTAAAGTAAAATAATCTTTAAAAAAAATCGCTGGGTGATGGTGGTGCACACCTTTAATCCCAGCACTCTGGAGGCAGAGCCAGGCGGATCTCTGTGAGTTTGAGGCCAGCCTGGGCTACAAAGTGAGTTCCAGGAAAGGCACCAAAGCTACACAGAGAAACCCTGTTGGGGGGGGGGGGAGTAAAAAAAAAAAAGAAAGAAAGAAAAAAGAAAAGAAAATGGATCGGGGAGGTGGTGCTGTGGATATCGTTCTATATAAATAAAACACTGATGGCCAGTGACCAAGCAGGAAGTATAGGCGGGACAAGGAGAGAGGAGAATTGGAGAAACAGGAAGAAGGGGATGGAGACACTGCAGCCACCGCTAGGACAGGCAACATGTAAAGACGCCGGTAAGCCACCAGCCATGTGGCAAGGTATAGATTAATAGAAATGGGTTAATTTAAGATATAAAAACACTTAGCAAGAAGCCTGCCACGGCCATACAGTTTATAAGTAATATAAGTGTCTGAGTGATTATTTTATAAGTGGATTGTGGGACTGTGGGGCTTGGTGGAACCTGGAGAGAAGCCCTCCAGCAACAAGGTGGCTCAGTAACTTGGCTTCAAACTCAGTGCTTGCTGTAGGCGGCAAGAGCGAGGACTGGAGTTTGGATCCCCAGACCTCACATAAATTCCATGGCAGCCCCCCCCCCCAATTCCAGTGCACGGGAAGTGGAGCCTGGGGGAACCCTATTGTTGAGCTTGAAATCAATCAAGAGACTCTTCCTCGATTTACGAGGTGGAGAAAGATAGAGGAAGACTCTCCATCAGTCTCAGACCGGCGCACACACAGATGCTCACAGGCATGCTCACACACCATACACATGCCAGTGCGGAAAGGAAAAGAAAATGTTTTCATTAGCTTATTATAATTTCCCTGTCATTACACTCCCTTGTAGATGATCTTCAATAAAAACAAAAACAAAACAAAAACAACAACTGAGAAATACATAAGTAATTTCTCTGCAAGGGAAACCACAAAACTCTAATGAAAAGCTTTCAAAGATGCTACAAGCTAGATGTGTAATCCCAGGGCTTGGTGGGTGAAGGCAGCAGTATCAGGAGTTCAAGGTCATCCTCAAACACATGGCCAGCCTGAGCTACCTGAGACCCTGTTTCAAAAACAACAGCAGCAATATCTAAATGGAGAGATAGTCCAGTTACATGGATTAAAACAAATTATGATTTTTTTCCTGCAGCTCCAGGCATTAGAGATGTGGGTTTGTTGGTCAAGTGCATGCCTTGCCTCTCTAAGTCCAGGGTTTGATCCCCGACACTGCACACTGAGGGTTGTGAATTTGAGGCCAGCCTGGGATACAGGAGGCTCCATCTTAAAAACAAAAGCAAAAACAAAAAACCCACCCAAACAACCACAAAACCAAATAGCAAATTTTCTATGAGATTTGCTCCATAGACCCAATAAAATATCAATAAATACCCAGCCAGTAAACACCAACATCTACCCCCAAAACTTTTTTTTTTGAGACAGGGTTTCTTTGTGTAGCTTTGGTGCCTTTCCTGGAACTCGCTTTGGAGACCAGGCTGGCCTCGAACTCACGGAGATCCGCCTGGCTCTGCCTCCAGAGTGCTGGGATTAAAGTCACGTGACACCACTGCCCGCCTGGCCTATCCCAAAACCTTTTTATCATCCCCAGTTCCGCTCTACCCAGTGAGTAATCCATCCCTGCCCGCCTCCTTCCAGCCCCTGGCAACATCCCTCTACTTTATGTCTGTAAATCTGACCACTCCGTGAACCTTCCGTTAGCAGGATAATGGGGCCCTTCTCCTCCGCGTCTAGTTTAATTTAGCATGATCCCAGGGTCGATGCACGGCTGTTGTTGCTGTCGCTCCTGCTGCTGCTGGTTTGGGGGCCCAGACCAGTCTCAAATTCCTAGACTCCTAGACTCGGGCAATCCTCCTGCCTCAGCACCCCCAGAGTATCTGGGAAGCTGGGACTCTTGAGGCAGGAAGTGGTGCTTAGCCCCCATTTGTAAGTTTGTTTCTGAGATGAGGTCATGACACTAGCCCAGGCTGGCTTCAAACTCACAATACAGTCCAAGCTGGCCTCTAGCTTCTTATTAGCTTGCCTCCATCTCCTGAAGGCTGGGGTTACAGGTGAGCACAACTGTGCTTGATTTCTCTGTCCTGTGATTGCCTTGTGGGTGGACAGCACATTTTACTTACCCGCTCATCCACTCGTGAACGTTAGGACCGTTTGGGGCTGGCGAGGTGACTCAGCAGCTAAGAGCGCTTGCTGTTTTCCAGAAGCTGCAAGTTGAGGTCCCAGCACTCATGTTGGGCAGCTCACAACTGTCTGTAATTCCAGCTCCGGGGAATCTAATGCCTTCTTCTGGCACCCCAGGGCATCAGCAAACACGTAGCGTGCGCGCGCGCGCACACACACACACACACACACGGATTAAAAAATTTTTAAAGTCTTCAGAAAAAAAAATCATTTGGGCTGTTTTACCTGTCAGTCATTAGGAATAACATTGCTATCAATATGCATATGCACATGCCTATTTGAATCTACCGTCTTTAAGGGCCATATACCTAGAATTGTAGTTAGTAGGTCATTGCTAATTATACACTCCTCTTGTTTTATTAATTTTTTAAAATTGCATTTATGCTGTGCAGTGGTGGTGCACACCTCTAATCCCAGCACTCAGGAGGTAGAGGCAGGTGGATCTTTGTGAGTTCGAGGCCAGCCTGGTCTACAAAGCAAGTTCCTGGAGGGCCAGAGCTGTTACACAGAGAAACCCTGTCATGAACCACTCCCCAATGCATGTTTATTTATTTATTTAGTGGGGGTGCACATGTGTACCACAGAACACATGGCCAGAAGACATCTTGAGGGGATTGGTTCTCTCCTTCCATCATGTGGTTCCCAGAGATCGAATTCCTGTTGTCAGGCTTGGCAGAAATGCTTTGAACCCACTGAGCCTCCTTTCCATTGCCTCGAAGTTTAGTTTTTAAAATTATTTTTCATTTATTATTATTTTAACCATATTTAATTTCTGCCCTTGGAGACTGACCTAACAAATCTAAATAGACACTTGATGTTTCTTTTGGGGGTAAAGAGGACAGGGTTTCATGTAGCCCAGGCTGGCCTTGAACTTACAGTATAGCTGAGGATGACCTTGAACTCCTGACTTTCTTTCCACCATCCTCCGAAGTGCTGAGATTACAGGGGTATACCACCATAGCAGACTTTGTTCTTCCTTTCTCCCTGCTCTTCCTTCTGTTTGTTAAGGTCACACTCTCTGTTGTCCCAGTTGGTCAGGAATTCACTACATAGACCAGGCTGACCTTGAACTCACAGAGACTCACAGGCCTCTTGAGTGCTGAAGTTGTCAGGCTTAGTAGCAAGTACCTTTACCTGCTGAGCCATCTTTCTGGTCCCTGCCATGGCTGTCCTGGAACTTGCTAAATAAATAAATACTTACATATAAAGGAATATGTTAATTAATTCAGATCTGCTCTGGGTTCATTTACAACATTTTCTTTTGAGGCAGGGTCTTGCTATGTAGACCAGGCTGGCCTCCAACTGACAAAGATCCACCTGCCTCTGCCTCCATGTCTGGCAAGGTTTTTAACTTATATTTTGTAAGCCTGGCGGTGGTGGCGCACGCCTTTAATCCCAGCACTCGGGAGGCAGAGGCAGGCGGATCTCTGTGAGTTCGAGGCCAGCCTGGGCTACCAAGTGAGTTCCAGGAAAGGCGCAAAGCTACACAGAGAAACCCTGTCTCCAAAAACAAAAACAAAAAACAAAAACATATTTTGTAGAAGACCTTGTTAAGCGTCCTTTTGTTAGGACTCTGATCCAGACCTGTAGGGCTGGGCATGGCGGCACACACCTTTGGCTCCAGAACCCTGGAGGCAGAGTTTCTGAGGCAAGAGTTCAGTCTCTGTATTTCCAGAGCAACCAGGGCTACCCAGTGAGATCCAGTCCAGTTAACTAATCAGTTAAGTAATTCACGCCGATGCTCTTCTGTAACATTTTCTTATTGAGACAGGCTCTTGCTACTTACCCCAGGCTGGTCTCAAACTCTGAAGTCTACCAAGGGCTGAGATGATATATACACATCATCATGCCTGATATATCACCATGATAGACCCTGAAAGACCTTTTTACTTAAAAAAAAAAAAAGTATACAGAGTATTGCTCTGTATAAATAGAGGTGGTAATATATTCAATTTTATTTCAACTGCATGTCAAGAAATATGAATGGAAAGATGTCTATGGATTTTTTTTTGGTTTTTCAAGACAGGGTTTTTCTGTGTAGTTTTGGTGACTGTCCTGGATCTCGCTCTGTAGACCAGGCTGGCCTCGAACTCACAGAGATCCACCTGACTCTGCCTCACGAGTTTTGGGATTAAAAGCTTGTGCCACCACAGCCCGGAGGAATCAAAATTCTTTTTATTGAAGTTTTTGAGGGGCTGGAAAGATGGCTCAGTAGTTAAGGGCACTGGCTGCTCTCCCAAAGGACCTGGGTTCAAATCCCAGCACCCACATGGCAGCTAACCACTGTCTGTAACTCAAAGATCTGACATGCAGGCAAAACACCAATGCACATTTAAAAAAAAAGAAAGAAAAAAAAAAGAGAAGTTTTTGTACGATGAATGAGGATTCTGAGCTTGCCTTATCAAAGAATTTCTGATTATCTCACCCCTTCTCTCCTTCTCCTCTTCTTTATCTTCCTTCTCTTCCTGCTTCCTCTCTATCTTTTGGAAATGAAGAATTGTTATATTTTGAACTCTAGGCCTCCAGGGATCCTCCCATCTCAGCCTCTCGTTATTGGGCCCACAGGTGTTTGCCACCATACTCAACAGAATTTCAGATACTTAAGGGCCCTAGCAGGCTGCGAGGATGGCTTAGCAGGTAAAGGTCTTGCCACACAATCATTAGGACCAGAGTTCAGATACCCAAAGCCCACATATATGCCCAGTGGGCATGGTGGCCCACCTGCAATTTTATCTCTCCAAAGGCTGAGGCAGGGCACCCCGAAGCAAACAGGCTAGCGACTAGCTATATCACCGAACTCTGGGTTCAACTGAGCAGTCCCTGGAGACTCCTAATATCAGTCTCAGGCCTCTACATCCTGAGCACATGCATATGTGCACCAATACACTCACATATGTCCACACACTCCAACACCCATGTACATAGACATGCATACTACACACACAGACACAGGCCTAAATCCAGGAGGTCCGAGGGCCTATGGTAGCCCATATGTACTTGGTCTTCCTATGGCAGGAGCTTGCACGGAGGTGGCAATAGCTTCCTTCATTTGCTGAATCTCACGTTATTTCTATGAATCAACAGCAATCCTGGCATTGCCCGATAGCACACGGAGAATAAGATTACACTAAGCTGAGCAGCGGTGGCGCACGCCTTCGATCTCAGCACTTGGGAGGCAGAGGCAGGAGGATTTCTGTGAGTTAGAGGCCAGCCTGGTCTACAAATCAAGTTCCAGGACAGGCACCAAAGCTACACAGAGAAACCTTGTCTTGAAAAACCAAACCAAACCAAACCAAAACAAAAAACGTTGTCTCGAAAAAAAAAAAACAAAACTACACTAATCATAAATCCTACTATCACTACAAAATGCTGTTGGAACATTTATTGCTCTGTCTACACATGCCCTTAAAATCACTGGTGAGAGGGCTGGAGAGATAGCTCAGTGGTTAAGAGCACTGCTTGTTGTTCCAGAGGTACTGAGTTCAATTCCCAGCAACCACATGGTGGCTCACAGCCATCTGTAATGAGATCTGTTGCCCTCTTCTGGTCTGCGGGTGTACATGCACACAGAACCCTGTATACATAATAAATAAATAAGTTTCCCAGTGAGAGCTGGGTCTGATGGTGCTGGCCTATAATCCCAGCTATTTGGGAGGTACAGCCAGGTCCTGATCAGAAGTTCAAGGACATGCTTGCTTACATAGTATGTTCAAGCTCAACCTGGGCTAGAAGATAAACAACCCCTCCCCTAAACCAGCAGAACAACACAAGCCTGCAACAAGTTCAAGGCCTTCCAGTATAAAATAAAACAGAAAAGACAGAGCTATAGTTCATCAATGAAGTGATAAACATAGCATGGGGGAGGCCCGGTGGGTTTAATTCCCAGGACAGGGCCGAAGAAACAAAATTAAAAACAATAGTTAATGAATATTAGAAAATTATAGTTTAGGATTATATACATAATCAATATGATTGTTAATAGTGAAATGATAAACCTTTTATTATCTTATTTTAAAAAGAAAAGTTCCTTTTCAAGTAAGTGAATATGCAGATTGGCTTGGCAGAAATTTCCTATATAGGATATAAAAACCACCAGGCAAGCTGGGCAGTGGTGGCAAATGCCTTTAGTCCCAGCACTCAGGAGGTGGAGACAGGCAGATCTCTGTGAGTTCCAGGCCAGCCTGGTCTACAAAAGGAGCTCAGGACAGCAAGAACTGTTACACAGGGAAACCCTCTCTTGAAAAACAAAAAAAAAAAAACCCAAACAAACAAACAAACAAACAAAAAACAATAACAACAACAAAAAACCACCAGGCAAGTCTTCACAGATCTAGATCATTCAAGTATTAACATATTAAAGTTAATTGGATATCATCTAATAATTAAGATGATTGACATAGTTCATACCTGATTTCCTAAACTAGAATATGTGCACCTTGACGGTGACAGGTTTTGATGGTTGTGTTCCTAAAGGGCTTCAAGGTCAAGACAACCAGTGTGGACAGACAGTTGCCACAGAGAAGCTGCCTGACAGACTGTTGTCTACAAGGAAAACGTTCCAATAAATCCTGACGAAGCAGGACATGCTAATATTTATCCAGAGGGTGGAAGGTCATTGTGTTGCGGCACAGTGAAAATTCAATTGATTTCTGTTGATTTTTCAAAGTCTAAAGAAAGACAATGTGAGCATTGTCCTCTGGAGGAGGATTTCAAAGGGAGTCAGGAGTGCATCCTATGGCTTAGATACGTTAGCAGAAGATGGAGGCATCGATACAGAAGTCATTTTAATCACCTGAGTCGTTTGCAATTGGAACATAAAGGAGGGTCAAGAACCAGCTCATGTGTCTGGCTGCTATGACATTTACAGATGTTTCAGAGCTCTGCCTTACCTCCCCGTGTTAGCGGATGAGGGTCATGTGTGTGTGTGTGTTAGAAACTATCAGATCCAACTATTCACAAGTTGAGAAACAACTAGGAAAGATTCTAATGTCAATATTTTAAAATTGGGGATAAAGAGTTTTTCCTGGAATGTAGACAAATTTCCCCACCAGTGATCTATTCCTAAGTGGGAAGGAAAATAGCTCCGACTTTCACAACATTGGTTTTGCTAATAAAGTTAATTTTTACCCCCACAGACTTTCTCTTAAGGATTAAGACAAAGCCAGTGAGCACTATGTAATCAGATCTAATACGTAATACTTGGCTTCAAATGTGTCTTTTCTACCCGAGGTCTTGAATCATCAAAAGAAAATCAATCAAACAAGCAGGGTTTGGAGAGATGGCTCAATGGTTAAGAGCATTTGCTGATCTTGCAGACCAGCTCTGGGTTTGATCTCCAGCATAGCGTGAAGTGGGTGTGGTGATGCAGGACCATAATGCGACTCAGCACTGGGCAAGTGGAAGTAGGAGGATTAGAAATTCAAGATCAGCCTCAGCTACATCGCAAGTTTGAGGCCAACCTAAGATACATGATATCCTGTCTCAAAAAGGAAAAGAAAAGAAAATGCTGAAAATAATACAAGATAGAAAATACACAAGTTTTCTTTTTCTTCCATTTTTGAGTCTAGTCTCTCTATGCAGCCTTGACTTTTCCTGGAACTTGCTATATAGACCAGGCCCGCCTGGAATTTTCTGAAATCCTCCTGCCTCTGTCTATCAGGTGCTGGGATTGAAGGTGTGAACCACTATACCCAGCTGCAAGTATTCTTTTTGTCTTGATAGTTAGGATTTTATTTTAAGAAAGATTTATTTAAAAATTATATGTAGTTGTGTATCTGTCTGTAGGTATGTGCACCATGTATATGCAGTGCCTGAGAAGGCCAGACGAGAGCAATAAATCCCTAGGAACTGGAGTTACAGAAATTTGTGACCTGCCATGTGGGTCCTCTGTAAGAGCAGCACCCTTTTTTTTTTTGAGACAGGGTCTCACTATGCTCCCTTAAACTCACAGAGAGCTGTCTGCCTCAGCCTATGAGTGATGGGGTTAAATGTGTGTGCCAACTCAGCTGTCATATTTTAATGTCCTAGTTGACTTATAACACAATAATATTGTACATTGGTTTAGCTCCTCTAAGGTTGTGACAAAATTGTATCCTACATCTGCTGTGTACAACTCTCTAGGTATTTGGTTCATAGATTTTGTTGATTTCTCAATGGATGGACAGACCTAGTCTTCCATTTCCCTAAGCAAACTGCAGAGTATAGGTAAGTCTAATTTTGGAATGCTCTCCTATTTTATTTTTGAGATGTATTTCTTTTTTCTTTTTTTTTCTTTTTTGGTTTTTTTTCGAGACAGGGCTTCTTTGTGTAGCTTTGGAGCCTGTCCTGGAACTTGCTCTGTAGACCAGGCTGGCCTTGAACTCACAGAGATCCGCCTGCCTCTGCCTCCCAAGTTCTGGGATTAAGGAATTAAAGGCATGTGCCACTACTGCCAGGCTTGAGATGTTTGTTTGTTTATTTATTTATTTATTTATTTATTTATTTATTTATTTATTTATTTATTTAGTGTTTCTGGGTATGAGCACATGCATGCCAGAGTGTGTGTGGAGGTCAAAGGGCAATCTTCAAGATTGTTTCTCTCTTTTCATCTTGTTTATAAGGCAGGGCCTCTCTGGTCATTTCTGCCACCCATATGCAGACTTCATAATAATAATGATAATTACTGACTTAAAAACACTGTTATCATCCATGTGTAGTGGTGCATGCTTATAGTCCTAGTACTTGGGAGGCTGAGGCAGGGGGATCTCAAATTTGAGGCCAGCCTGAGTCTTTCTGGATTATACTCCAACCAAATCACATAACTTCCGCCACCACCCAAAATGCTGTTGTTACTTGATGTGTGTCAGGAATAATTCTATCTCTAACAGATGAGGAAACTGAGTCATAACTACGTCTCTATGGTCACATAAGGAACATACAGTGGAGCAGGAACGAGCGACTGGCTTCAGAGGGACCCAGGTAGTGAAGCCTTGCTCCTGAGAAACACTTCATCTGTTTTTAAACTGGGGATTTTTATTGTTAGTGGTGAATTTTGACCTAGAACAGAGCAAGGCTGCATGTGGGGCACACATTGCAAAAGATGCAGGGTATGGTACTCACTTTTAACCCCAGCGTCGGAGAAGCAGAGGCAGGGGAATCTCTGGAGTTCCAGGCGAGGCTGGTCTCCTTTGTGAGTTCCAGGTTAGTAGGGGCTACATTGAAAACAAACAAACAAACAAACAAACAACCCAAACAGACAAAAAACAAATCAAAATCATGTTGCAATAGACATCTAGTAAATATAAACTCTTGTATTCCTGAAGGCTTAACTGCCTCTCCAGGTAGAAACGGTGTCATAGAAGGGCAAGACCCACCCAGATGTGGTTAGAAAGAGACTTGAAAGTCTAAGGCCAAAGTTTGACATTGCTCTCCTCACTAAATTCTTTGATAATCTCATGCTTTCTCTTGAGATTGTATGCAAATGTTACATTCTATTCCACAACCACGTTGCTTACTTATTAATAGGAAACCTTAATAGGAAACCTGCTGGCCAGGTGTGGATTACAAGATTACCCCTGTAATCCCAGAAGTGGGGTGGAGGCAGAGGCGTTATCATGAGTTCCAGGTCCACCTGAATCACATACCAAGAGCAGCTCTGCAAACTGACAATGTAAAAGAACTTCATTCCCTGCTGAGACTTGCTTATCCTAAAATCTCGTGATTCTAGTTTTTCTATGAGTGTGTATCTTGGTATGCTGGCCTCAAAGACTTCACTATTTTTCTTTCTCTCTCTCTCTCTCTCTCTCTCTCTCTCTCTCTCTCTCTCTCTCTCTCTCTCTCTCTCCCCCCCTCCCTCCCTCTCTTTTTTGACAGGGTTTCTCTCTGAAGCCTTAGCTGTCCTGGAACTTGCTCTGTAGACCAGGCTGGCCTCGAGCTTACATAGATCCTCCTGTCTCTGCCTCGCCAGTGCTCAGATCAAAGGTGTGCGCCTGGACGACTTCACTATTTTTTATTTTTATTTTATTTTTTATCTTTTTGAGACAGGGTTTCTCTGTGTAACAGCTCTGGTTGTCCTGGAACTCACTTTGCAGACCAAGCGGGCTTTGAACTCACCGAGATCCGCCTGCCCCTGCCTCCCAAGTGCTGGGATTAAAGGCATGCGCCACCACTCCCCTGCTACTTGACCAATTTTTAAGCGACTTAATGAAGCTTTACGAATTAATGGGGCTAGTTTTCCTAGCTTGGTAGTTTTAGAACAAAGAGCTTTTGGGGCTGGAGGTTGCTCAGTTGGTTGCATGCCTTCGTGGTGGCTCTGAGTTTGATAAACCGGGCATGTTGGTGTTATGCATGAAATGTCAGCATTTGGGAGGCAGTAGAAAAATCATTAGTTCAAAGTCATCCTCAGCTATTTAGGGAGTTTGAGACTAGGATGGGACAGATGAGATTTTTGTCTCAAAATAACAACAACAAAATGTAAATGTTCCTTTAATGTAAACAGCCCCTTTAATACAAACATGCACCCACGTGGCTGAAGGGCTCCCGCAAAGCTTCTGTGGCCACTCCACTGCCGATAAATAAACGTGTAAAAAGTAACAAATATTTGTCCTCTATCCTCGGAGTTCTCTAACCATGGGTCTCTTAGTTTGAGCCAAAATCAATAGGTCAAACATCAAAAAGAAAATAAAACAAATCAGAGTAAAGTTTGATGGGGAACAACAGTTGATGTGTGCAGTGCGTATCGAATACATTTCATTTTTTTTTAAAGATTTATTTATTTATTGTGTATACAATGTTCTGTTGGCATGTTTTGCCTGCAGGCTAGAAGAGGGCATCAGATCTCATTATAGATGGTTGAGAGCCACCATGTGGTTGCTGGGAATTAAACTCAGGAGCTTTGGAAGAGCAGCCAGTGCTCTTAACCGCTGAGCCATCTCTCCAGCCCCCTCATTTTTATTTTTTTTTAAGGGTGGGAGTTAAGACCTTCGGGAAGCTCCTACAGAGCACTGCCCTGGCTGCACGCGTACGCGGGAGGACGGCACCTGGGAAGCCGCCTTGGAGGTAGCCAGCCGCAGACCCCAGACTGGGCGTCGGGGTCGCGATCGCACGCGCACACCGCGCCCTAGCAGAGGCAGCCATCCTCCGGCCGCCAGGGCGGCGCCGCACCCAGCGCGCAACTCCCGCCTCGGGGCGGGGCCGCGGGGAGAGCGCGCCTCCTGACGTCATCGCCGCGCGCCGCCGCCTGCGCTTCTGCCACTTCGCGGGAGAAGTTGTTGGCGCCAATGGATCCCGAGCCCCGATAACGGATTCCCCCGTAGCCGAGGGCCTGCCCACCTGCTCCTCTTCGGTCTTGGGGCTGCGATGGTGAGCCGCCCGGGTGGCCGTGCAACTCCAGAGGTTTTGCAGGCCGGGTGTGGACGCGGTGCCGCCGCGGTGCGGGGTGGGGAGGGCGGCGCAGGGTGCTCCGAGGGGCCCCCCGCTTAGGGTGCGGGGGGCGCACCGCGGGCGCAACGTGCAGGGATGTGGCTGCTACGCGGCACTTTCACACTCCACCCCCGGCTCTTGGGGGGAAGGGAGGAAGGGAGAGGAACGTGGATTTGGACACGGCGTTAAAAGTTACTTCGGTGTTGGGCATGGTCCCAGATATCTCAGTTGGAATGCTTCCTGAAGCCCTGCCTCCAAGCTTTGCGAGGAAGAAAGTAACACTTGGCTTTCTTTGGGAGAAGTTGCTCGGGCCTTCGCCGGCTTCTTCCTGAAGCGCGTCTCCGCGGTTTGGAGAGCTGATGCCATAAGGAAGTTGCTTTACTTTGTTGAGAGTAGTTTATAAGAGTTGAACAGATGACCTGGCTTACCAGGCATAAAAACCACAGCGGGTACAGAGGGATGTTATGTATATGACAGCTGTCATTTCTTATCACCTGTTTTAAAATAGTGTTTAAAAAAATATCCTCAGTCCCAACTTCAATTCATAATTCTGTATAATGGCTGTTCAAACAGCTCGAAAGTAATACAGCAACAGGTATAGGAGACAATTGCACGTTTGAAATAATTTTTAATTTAAAGGACAATTGAAGATGTTCAGTTAATCTGGAAGATATTTAACAATCATATGTACGTATATTTTCTATTATTCTTCAACTTGTTATTATTCAGCATTCTTCAGAATGCCAGCATTCAAGGGAGAAAATTTTATGCCAAATTGGAAAAATTTCATCTCTCTGTTGTTTATTCTTGGGAAAAAAAGGATAGTAATAGTAGCCACGCAGGGTCAGCCTTTTTTCAGGTTAATATGTGAGTTGTTGCTTTAAGTACCCTCTAAGCCGGGCGGTGGTGGTGCATGCCTTTAATATCAGCACTCGGGAGGCAAAGCCAGGCGGGTCTCTGTACATTAGGCCAGCCTGGTCTACAGAGTGAGATCCAGGACAGGCACCAAAACAACACAGACAAACCCTGTCTCAAAAAAAACCCCAAAATAAACAAACAAATAAATAAATACCTTCTAAAAATTCATTTAAAGTGCTTTTTTGAAAAAAAAAAAAAGATTTATTTTAGTTATGTGTATATGTGTGTCTGTGTTTGTGTATGCATGTATGTGTGCCCATGGCATCCAGAAGAGGGTGTTGGATCCTCTGGAGCTGGAGTTACAGGTGGTTTTGAGCTGCCCACTGTGGGTGTTAGTTATGGAATTCAGGTCCTCTGCAAGAACAGTACACACTCTTAACCACTGAGCCATCTCTCTAAGCCCCAAGTTCATTAAATTTCCATTTATTTGGTAATGCATATGTTTTGCCTAAATATATTTCTGTTTACATCCGTGCCTGGTGCTGTCAGAGGTCAGAAGAGGGTGTTGAATTCTCTGGAACTGGAGTTAAAGATGATTGTAGGTGTTAGGAATTGAACTCAGGTCCCGTGAAAGAGCAGCAAACACTCTAATCACTGAGCCATCTTTCCAGTCACACCTCTTTAGTGCATTTCAAAATTAAAAAGAAAATTACTTATTTTATGTGTATGAGTGCTTTGTCTGTGTGCATGTATGTGCATCACATGCAGTCCTGGTCCCAAGATCAGAAGAGGGCATTGGATCCCTTGGAACTGGAGTCATAGATAGCTGTGAACCCTCATGTGGTTGCTGGAAACTGAACCCAGGTCCTCTGCAAGAGTAATAAGTGTTCCCAATTACTGAACCACGTTCAAACCTCTCAAGTTTGTTGTTTTTGTCCTGGCTGTCCTAGAGCTTGTAGACCATGCTGGCCTTGAACTCACAGAGATGCTCCTGACTCTGCCTCCTGAGTGCTGGGATTAATGTCATATTCCATCATGTTCTGCTCCAAGTTCATTGTTTTGAAGGAAAATTTTGGATAATGGTATCATATACCAGGCTTTGATCTTACAATGTATGTAGAATAGACTGGTTCTACCTCGACTTCAGGTGCTCAACAGTCCAGTTTTTATAGACAGCAAAGACACTTTTGAAACAGATTGTCACACTAGTAGGTGGTTGACCTTGAACTGGAACATAGGCATTTCTGACTACATTATTCTGCCTCCCTAAAATGATCACCATTGCATTTTGGAATTTACTTATCGTGGTATTGTGGAAAGTTGATGAGATTTTGAGTTTCCGTCTTAGTTGAATAGTTAACAGTTACGTTGGTATGCTAATATGCTTAATAGTTACCTGGTCCTATACAATAGATCACCTTGTGTGAATCTTGCCTCAGCCTTCGAAGTGGTGGAATTACTGGTGTGAACCACTGGACCCAGCAAGTGGCTTAATTTCTTGGTTTCTATTTTCTTTTCTTCTTTCCTCTTTCTTTTCTTTTGCCAAGGTTTCTCTGTGTAGCCTAGGCTGTCCTGAAACTCACTCTGTAGACCAGGCTAACCTTGAACTCCTAGAGATCTTCCTACCTCTGCCTCCTGAATGCTGAGATTAAAGGTGTGTGCCACCACTGGCTGGTTTCTATTTTCTTACTTACAAAAAGGATAGGGAGAATATTAACTATCTTGAGTGATTTAGCATTAAAAGTTGTATTTATTTACTTTTTCTGTGTATGTGTATGGGTGTGAATGCCATGGCATATTTATAGTACCCACATGGCAGCTTTTGAGTTGCTATGCAACCGTGCCCTCTTAAGTTAATTAAACATATGTACTCACTATTATTTTATGTGTATAAGTGTTTGCCTACATGTTTGCATGCACACCATGTATGTGCCTGGTGTCTGAGGAGGCCAGAAGAGGGCGTTGGATCTCCTGAAACTGGAGTTACAGGTTGCTATGAGCTGCCATGTGGGTGCTGGGAACTGAACCTGGGTCCTCTACAAGAGCGGCAAATACTATTAACTGCTGAACCATCTCTCCAGCTCCCTTTAAGTGACTGTTTGCAAAATTAAAACAAGTTAAGGGCAGAGAGGTGGTTCAATTGGTACAGTGCCTGCCCTGCAGGCCTTAGGACTTGAGTTTGGGTCCCCAGCACCCAAGTAAAATGTGGGTGCAGTTTTCTGCATGTGTAACCCCAGTGCGGGGGAGTGAGTTGAGTGGATGGCTGGAGCTCATGGCCAGCCAGCCCCTGTAAATCATCTGCTTCAGGGTCAACGAGAGACCCTGCCTCAAATATAAGGAGAGCTAATCTCAGTGCTCTGGAGGCAGAGGCAGGCGGATCTCTGAGTTAGAGGCCAGCCTGTGAGTTCCAGGACAGGTAGGGCTACACAGTGAAATCCTGTCCTGAAAAAAAAAAAAAGAGCATGTGAGGAAGATACCCTAGTGAAACCTCTGGATTTCACCTGCAGTGTGCACATGTACCCACATGCACCTGTATAGACCCTCATGCACATACACAGATATGTAAAACATACCATGTACACACACAAAACCTCAACATAATTTCTGGCAAACAGTGTATGGACAGCTTTGTTTCTGAAACTTGGAATGCATTATATAATTGTTCCAACTGCCAATAGTCTGTTTTTTTCAGAAAGGACACTAGAAAATTACATAGGGTTTTTGTTTTGTTTTTGAGACAGGGTCTTACTGTGTATCCCTGACTGGTCTGGAACTGCTGTGCAGACCATGCTGGCCTTGAATTGACAGAGATCCTCTGGCCTCTGCCCCTGTTGCCTATGATGGAATTAAAGGTGTGCACCACTATGTCCAGTCTGGTTTTTTGTTTTTTGTTTTTTTCTTGTTGTTGTTGTTGAGAGAAGGATTCAGTATGTAGTTCTGGCTGTCCTGGAACTCATTCTGTCACCAGGCTGGCCTCAAACTCAGAAACCCGACTGCCTCTGCAGACCTGAGTGCTAGGATTCAAGGCATGCGCCACTACGCTCCACTTTACATCAGTTTTTCAGGGTTTTTACATAGTTTTACATACTCTGCTGGGCATGTTTGTAATCAGTACTTAATAAGCAGAGGCAGGAAGATCGGGAGTTGAAGTCCCGCCCCCATTGCATGGTTCCAGGCCAGCCTGTAGTACATGAGCTCCTATCTCAGAAAATTAGGGGAAAAGGGTTGGGAGCTTCATAGATGCTTCTGATGTTTGGTGGACTTCTTGAGCGTTCAGGTTCTTTCAGGCCTTGTTTTTATTCTCTCTGATGTGTGAATAGAGGCCAGAGGAGGATGTTTGGCGTGCCGGCCCAGCACTCTCTCCCTCTGTCTCTCTCTTTCTCTGTCTGCTTCATCTTGAGGTTGAGTCTCTCATTGGTCCTCCAGCTTGCTGTTTTTCTTGTAGGCTCTGTGATCCTCATGTCTCTGCTTGCCCTGTGCTGGAGTTATAGGTACTTGTGGCCGTGCCTAGTTTTATAGGGCACTGTGGGTCCGCTCGGAGTCATCCCCTTGCCTAGACTCACCCTATTTTTTGTGAGGGTCTCTCACAGAGCCTGGAGCTCACCAGTTGCCTAAATTGGCTGGCTGGTCAGCAAGCTCCAGGAATCTTGTCTGTCTCTGCTTCACCAGTGCTAGGATTACAGTGTGTGCCACCACACATCTGACTTTTTATGTGGACGCTGGGGATCCAGTGGTAGATTACAGTGTGTGCCACACACATCTGTCTTTTTATGTGGACGCTGGGGATCCAGTGGTAGATTACAGTGTGTGCCCACCACACACCTGTCTTTTTATGTGGACGCTGGGGATCCAGTGCTAGGATTACAGTGTGTATCCATACACCTGTCTTTTTATGTGGATGCTGGGGATCCAGTGGTAGATTACAGTGTGTGTCCATACACCTGTCTTTTTATGTGGACGCTGGGGATCCAGTGGTAGATTACAGTGTATGTACCACACACCTGTCTTTTTATGTGGGTACTGGGGATCCAGTGGTAGATTACAGGGTATGCACCACACACCTGTCTTTTTATGTGGGTACTGGGGATCCAGTGGTAGATTACAGGGTATGCACCACACACCTGTCTTTGATGTGGACGCTGGGATCCAGACAGCTCCTCCTGCTTGTGTGGTGAGCACTTTACCAGCTCCTGGTTCATTTTTGTAGAACTTAAAGTCATTCTCCTTGCTGAAAAGAAAGGGCACAATTGATCAATTTTTTTACTGTTTGTTAAAAGGAAAAGTTTCTAGAAAGTGGAGAATCTTGTATTGGGCTGGAGAGATGCTTAGTGGTTAAGAGAGCCAGCTGCTCCTGCAGAGGGACACTCCTTCTGTTCTCAGCACCCATGTGGGGTGACTAACAGCCGTCTGTAACTTGGCTCCAAGGGATTCAAAGCACCTGGTCTTTGAGGACACATGCATGATGTGCACACACCCACAAACATACACATAAAATTAGAACACGCGTCCCCCCCCCCTATATATTTGGGGCTGGAGAGATGGCTCAGCAATTAAAAGCACTCGTAGAGGACCTGGGTTTGATTCCTAGCATCTACACGGCAGCTTACAACTATCTGCAACTACAGACCAAGGGCAATCTAGAGCCCTCCTCTGACCTTCAAGGGCACCAGACAGGTATGTGGTACACATGCACATGTACAGGCAAAATAGCATACACATAAAAAATAAAGTAGAATTTTTTTATTTGGTTTTTCGAGACAGGGTTTCTCTGTGTAGTTTTGGAGCCTGTCCTGGATCTCGCTTTGTAGACCAGGCTGGCCTCAAACTCAGAGATCCGCCTGGCTCTGCCTCCCGAGTGCTGGGATTAAAGGCGTGCGCCGCCGCCGCCGCCGCCGCCGCCGCCGCCGCCGCCGCCGCCACCACCACCCAGCCTAAAGTAAATGCTTAAAAAATTGTTTACTGATATTTAATTTGGTCCTCCAGCAGTTAGCACAGAAGGAAGTTCTTCTGTTTGGGCCACAATTCCCTTTGATAAATGTGGTGAGCGGTATGCAAATTTTCTGGCCAGCAGAGATGCCTGTAGGCACTTAACACCGTTTGAGGGGCTTTCCTGCTCTTCTGAAGCTTATCCGGAGACAGAACTTGTGCTCTGGGAGTTACTGACTTTCGACAAAGGTGTTGAGATAATTCAGTAGTCTGTTTAAACAAAAAATGCTGCCAAAGCCAGGTGTAAACGTGCACACCTTTAATCTCGGGAGGCAGAGGCAGGCAGATCTGTGAGTTCAGAACAGCAAGGGCTACACAGAGAAACGCTGTCTCGGGGGAAAAAGTGCCAAGACCAGATACCCTCATGCAAAGACCAAAGAACAAATTTGGACCTCTATATTTCACACCTGATGGAAAACAGAGGGATAAAATGAGAACCGTGAGCAGGCCAAGTTCTAACACAAATGGGAAGGGCTGTATTGCAGTAGAGGCAGCCTTGCCCCAGGGAGGCCGCTCCACACTGTCAGCTCTGATGTGTTGTGGAGGGATGGAAAGGAATCTGTAGTGGGGCATGGAGCTCAGACTGCAGCGTATTCAGACACCTGACCCCACTCCAAAGGCTTCCTGTAAGACTGATACTCGGAGGCTGGAGAGATGGCTCCTGGTCCTCCAGAAGACCCGGGTTCAGTTCCCAGCACCCACAAGATGTTACTGTGTGCACATGGTACACAGACACATATGCAGGCAAAACACCCAGGCACATTTATAAAAGAAAAAAAAAAAGACTGGTGTGCATTTAGTTCAACCATGTGCATATTTTCAGTAATTGTACCAGCCAATTGTTGATTAAGAAAGAAAAAAAAAAACATCTATAGGATTTTACTTATATTTTAAGCAGTTAAATCTCACGGCAATGTACATTGTTTATATGGCTTTTTATGACTTTTTAAAAATAATTTATTTTTTATTTCGTGTTCATTGGTGTTTTGCCTCCATGCATGTCCGTGTGGGGGTGTCAGAAGCCCTGGAACTGGAGTTCCAGACAGGTGTGGGCTGCTGTGTGGGTGCTGGGAATTGAGCCTGACTCTTCTAGAAGAGCAGTCAGTGCCCTTAACCACTGAGCCATCTCCCCAGCTTCCTTTATTACCTTTTTAGTATTGTGTTTCTACTTATTTAATAGCTAACATTTTCACATCACTCAAGATTCAAGAGAATAAAATGTTAAACCCAGCTTGGTGGCACACTCCTGTAATCCCAGCATTTGGGAGGCAGAGGCAGGTGGAGCTCTGAGTTCAAGGCCAGCCTAGTCTATACAGCTAGGTGCAGGACAGCCAGGATACACAGAGAAACCCTGTCTTGAAAAACCAAAACAGCTCTTGGCTGGGCCTGGAAACCCTCAGAGAAGGGGTATCCCTTTCCGTACACTCAGCACCCTCAGTGTCCCAGGACTGTTGGAGCTGAGTGGGTCTGGCAGGATGCAGGTTCCAGCTTCTGGGGGTCAAGGCTGTCTTTCTCTGAACCTCAGTCCTCAGCACAGCTTGAGACAAGCAGTGGCCCTTTAGGAAGTGGCAGAAGGGGAAGTCAGATCGGATGGTCGGTCTGTAGGAAAGGAAGCAGCAGGATCAGAAAGAAGCCCCTGACAAGGCCAAGGTGGTTCTGGAAAAGGGAGAGGAGGCAGGTGGTGGGGGTGGTGAGGGGGGTCAGGAGGGCTTCAGGAGGGAGCATGTGATCTCTGGAAGACAGAGTCAAAACCAGGTTTGAATGTACACTTCCGTAAGTTGTCGGAGCCTGTGGTCCTTCCTCACTGTGTCTCTCTCTTCCTTGGAAGGATGGGGCCTGTAGCCAGCTCTGTGAGGCCATTCTTCAGAGGGTAAGAAGGGTACTGGGTGGCAAAGCAGCCTCGGTTTAAGTCGGCTGCATCCCTGCCATTCCATGACTGTTGAGTGCCCTTGAGTGCCCTACTGGCGTGCTGGGCTTTGCTTTCTCGTTTCTGAGAGATGGTGTTACCTGCTCCATTTGTTCAGTTGTGACAGTGACTGTTGTACTTCCCTGATGCTGGTGTGAGAATCCCTTTCTGTGTGTGTTAGGTGCCACTGTATGTCACCGTATGCCTAGGGCAAACAACAACAAATGCAGTCTGCATTTTAGTGCTTTATAAAGTGAAAGCTTGTTAAATGTTTGAGTAGGTTTTGTGAAGGATGTTGGTGATAATTTTTCTTGTAAATTTTGGTGGGCTATTTAAAATGTTAAATATTTTCATTTCTTTGCTAATTTTAAAATAGAGAAGTAAAGCCAATGTGTATTATTTCGGCAGCTGCTCTGCAGAGCACTGTGAGGTTGGTCTGCTTTGCATAAAATCCTGCACTCAGAGATAAGAGAATGTGTGACATAATCCTCGCCCTCCTCCTCTTCGTCTTCCTCATCTGGTGGAACAGTTGTGAGAGCCATTTGTGTCTGCTTCAGAGCAAATGTGCACCACCTTTATACCCTGGAGTGTCTCAAGCTGACGGTCATTGTGTGCTGCGTATCTCTACTTGTACTAATAGGACCTGAAACCGAGTTGGAAATGAAGTGTCTTGGTAGAGATTAAAACTTAGAAAGTGTGCCCCTTCCTTTCAGTCCCTGGCCAGGTCTGGTAATTCAGTTTGGTCTGTTCGTCAGTTGTGTTGGGTGGCCTGATCCATGATGCTTCTTTCTAATCGGTCACCTTGTAAATTGTTAATCATACCTGGACGATGATGGGACTGCCTCCCTGTCCCTAGGCCTAACTGTCTCTCTGTTGAGGCAGTTTCACCCAGCACTAGGGTGGTCTTCAATTCCTGTTCCTCCTGCCTAGACTCCCTAGTGCTGGGTTGGTAGTGAGGATTTTCCCCCTTACGTTTAAGACAGTCTTCAGTTTAAATATTTCTTTTTATTTATGTGTGTTTCTGTGTCTGAGTGAATGCTACATGTGTGACTTGCCCTTGGAGGCTAGAGTTACAGGTGATTAATTATGAGAATCGGTAGGGATGCTGGGAACCTAACTCAGGTCCTCTGGAAGAATAGAAAGTGTTTTAACTGTGAGCCATCCTTCCAGTCCCAACCTTTGATTTTATTTAATTTATTTATTTTGGGTTGTTTGAGACAGAATTTCTCTGTGTAGCCCTGGCTGTCCTAGAATTCTCTCTGTAGACCATGCTGGCCTTGAACTCAGAGATTTGCTTTCCTCTGCCTCCTGAGTTCTGGTATTAAAGGTGTGTACCACAACCGCCCAGCCCAATCTTCAGTTTTAAAACTTTTGCTAGAACACTATTTGTAAAAGCCAGAACCTGGAAACAACCTAGATGCCCATCAACGGAAGAATGGATGAAAAAAAATGTGGTACATATACACAATGGAGTACTACTCAGCAGAGAAAAACAATGAAAGCATGAAATTTGCAGGCAAATGGATGGAACTAGAAAAAAATCATCCTGAGTGAGGTAACCCAAACCCAGAAAGACAGTTATTGTATGTACTCACTCATAAGTGGATTCTAGATATAAAATAAAGAACAATCAGACCACAACCCATAGAACCATGGAGGCTATATATATAGCATGGAGGTCCCTAGGACGACTGTGGCTTATAATAAATTTCGGTATTATTCAATTATTGAAAAAAAAAATAGCCAAACGAATGGAAACACATGAACTATGAACCAAAGGCTGGGGGGCCCCCAGCTGGACCAGGCCCTCTGAATAGGTGAGACAGTTGATTGGCTTGATCTGTTTGGGAGGCAACTAGGCAGTGGGACCGAGTCCTGTGCTCATTGCATGAGTTGGCTGTTTGAAACCTGGGGCTTATGCAGGGACACTTGGCTCAGTCTGGGAGGAGGGGACTGGACCTGCCTGGACTGAGTCTACCAGGTTGATCGCAGTCCTCGGGGGAGGCTTTGCCCTGGAGGAGGTGGGGATGGGGTAAGGGGAGGGGGTGGGAGAGGGGAGAACAGGGGAACCCATGGCTGATATGTAGAACTGAATGGTATTGTAAAATAAAATAAAAGGAAAAAAAAATTAAAAAAAAAAACAACAAAACTTTTGCTAGTTAATGGCTTCCTGGCATTCTCAGTTTCCTAGCCTGTGAATCGGGGCTAACAACTTCTAGGTTTGTTACATGGATTAAGCACATTCATCTTATCATTCATTCATTCATTCAATAATGAGGCAAAATCTCAAGTACCCCGGGTTGTCTTTGAATTGAGAATGACCTTGAACTTCTATTGCTTGCATCTTCCTGGTGCTGGTATTGCAGGAATGTACCACCCTGCCCAGCCACAGTTTATTTACTAGCCACATCTATTTAATTAGTGTGTGTGTGTGTGTGTGTGTGTGTGTGTGTGTGTGTGTGTGTACACGTACGTGTGTGTACATGACAGCCACAGCACACGTGTGGAGGTGAGAGGCAGCTTGCGGCGTGGGTCTTCAGAATTGAATTTAGGTTCTCAGACTTGGTGACACTTACCCACTGAGCCATGACGCTGGTCCAGTCCCTCCTGCCCCCCCCCCCTTTTCAGTGCTGGAGAGTAAACTTCAGGCTTTACTGGTGATAGGCAAGTGCTTTATCCCAGATTATACCTCAGATCTGTATTCAGAGTTTGTGTGCATGTTTGGTTTTGAATATTTCTGGAGAAAATATAACTTCTGAGGTTTATGAATGTTTAAAAATGATTAGTGTGTGGTAGTCAAAGACCACACGTTTTGTTTCTTTGGCAATCACATAGTTTACTAAACGGGCTGCTTGTTACTGACAGTCTCTGTGGGGATAGAAACCACAGGGACAGAGAAGTTAAGTTCTCTGTAGTTTTTGGCAGATGGTACTTTTTCCCAGAAATATTTGAGGTGTGAATAAGCTTTGTAATTCCAGTTTTTTTTTTTTTTTTTTTTTTTTTTTAAAAAAAACCCCAAGAAGGTAAAAGATGGTGACATTGTCTAGGGCAATGGTTCTCAACCTGTGGGTCACGACCCCTTGGGGGGGATTGAATGACTTTCACAGGGGTCGCCTAAGACCCCCAGGAAACACAGATATTTACATTGCGATTCATAACAGTAGCAAAATTACACTTATGCGGTAGCGACGAAAATAATTTTATGGTTGGGGGTTACTGTAACGTGAGGAACTGTATTAAAAGGTTGCAGCAGGTTGAGAATCACTGTTCTAGGGACAAGCAAGATGGCTCAGTGGTTAAGAACACTTGCTACTCTCGCAAAGGACACAGTTCGGTTCCCAGCACCCATATAGTGGCTCACAACCATCTGTGACTATTTCTAGGAGACCTGAGGCCTGCCTCTTCTGATTTCCATAGGCACCAGGCACTTATGTGGTACACACACATACATGCAGGCAAAACACTCATACACATCAAGTAAACCGAATTATTAATATTTTTCCATCCTTTTGTTCATGATGTGTCTAAGTTATTAAGACATTTCACGAGTGAGCAGTGGTGGTAGTTCACACCTTTAATCTCAGCATTCAGAAGGCAGAGGCAGGTGGATGGATCCTCCTGAGTCTGGGGCCAGCCTGGTCTCCATAGGCAATTTCAGGTGACTGACTATCTTGGTTTGTTTGTTTTAGTTCTCTTCATGACAGTAAGGCAGCCCAGAGAAGTGTGGTGTTTTATTGCATTACATTTTAGTTCTGTTTTGGGTTTGAACTTAAGTTATGTGGTCATGTAGGTAGTTGAAATTAGATTTTTTTTTTTGGGGGGGGGTTAGAAATCAGTTGTGGAATATTAACCTCAGGATGAATGAGAACTTCAGTCAGTATGTTAGCTGTGGTGAAAATGTCAGCATTCTGGAATAAAGCACTTCATCAGGCACAGTCAGCCTCAGACACTTTAGTTATCCCAGCTGAGCAGCTGTGAAAAGAAACCTTATTGTTTCAGACCTCAATTAGATAATATTTTCAGTGTTGTGCTCAGTTTGGTCCATTTGTAATTTTGGGTCAGGAACCTGAAAACTTGTATGCTGAGTGTTTAATTGAGAGACTATTGTGTCCTCTTGACACAGTTAAGATTTCCGTTGTCAGAAGAGCCTGTCAGGAAGACCGTCTGTAGACTCAAGGGACAGCAACAGGGACAGGGCCCCACTTCCCTTCCCGGCTGGGCTGGCTTCTCCAGGCTCAATTGTTGTTCTCTGAAGACGGACTGAAGAGCAGCGAGACCAATGCAAGCTCTGTGAGAGCATGGGGTTTGGTTTTTCTTGACTGTTTTCTTTCTTTTTTTGGGGGGTGGGGGGGGGCAGAGTTTCTCTGTGTAGTCCTGGCTGTCCTGGAACTTGCTCTGTAGCCCAGGCTGGCCTTGAACTCAGAGATCGGCCTGCCTCTGCCTCCCGAGCGCTGGCCTGCTTCCTGTCTTGTTTCTTCTGAGCACTGAGCATTGCTCCTGTCCGTCGAAGGCTGTTAGAAGTTGAGTGGTAACCTGAGGGAATGAAGCCGTCAGTGAGGACCGTCGGCTTCTTCCCTGGAACCTGCCACAGGCTCTTCCCTGTACTGTTGTACAGTCACCCCCACCGAACCCTCTGGAACTTTTGAAAAACTCCAAGATTGTTGACTCACGATAGCTTTCTCAGGGAAGAGCTCGAGGCAGGTGCTAGACTTGCTGCATCAGCAATGTCAGTCGGGGGTGGTGATGGTTTTGATTTCTGAAACAAGTAGTTTGTTTGGCCAAAACCCAATTTGGAAGGAAGAGGAAATGGCCTACTAAAAGTGAAAGTAGTTTTTGTCTTTTATAGCCACAATATTGTAATACAACATGACATGAGAATATAGATCTAATATAGAAGGTGAATTTTAGTAATTTAGTTCAGAATAATACACAGTGCTAATTTAATACCTTAAGGAGTGAGTGTGTGTGTGTGTGTGTGTGTGTGTGTGTGTGTCCCAGCACATGAGGAGTCCCCAGGAAAACACCTGGGTCCTGCTCTGTCGCTCTCCATCCTGTTCTTTTGAGATAGGGTCTTTGAACCCCGAGCTAGCCCGCCCCAGCAGTCTTCTTGTCTGTGTCCCCATCGCAGTGCGGGGTTACAGATGTGTGCAGTCATGCCTGGCTTTTTATGTGGGGTGAGGATTTGAACATAGCATGCGCTTTCACAGCTGAACTGTCTCCCGGGCCTCTTCTTACGTTACGTTTCCTTTCTTTCTTTCTTTCTTTCTTTCTTTCTTTCTTTCTTTCTTTCTTTCTTTCTTTCTTTCTTTCTTTCTTTCTTTCTTTCTTTCTTTCTTTCTTTCTTTCCTCTCTTTCTCTCTTTCTCTCTTTCTCTCTTTCTCTCTTTCTCTCTTTCTCTCTTTCTCTTTCTTTCTTTCTCTCTCTCTCTCTCTTTCTCTCTCTCTCTCTCTCTCTCTCTCTCTCTCTCTCTCTCCCTCTCCCTCTCCCTCTCCCTCTCCCTCTCCCTCTCCCCCTTCCTCCCTCTCTCCCTCCCTCCCTTCTTTCTTCCTTTCTTTCTTAAATTTTTGACAGGGTTTCTCTGTGTAGCTTTGGTGCCTGTCCTGGATCTCGCTCTGTAGACCAGGCTGGCCTGGAACTCACAGAGATCCGCCTAGCTTGGCCTCCCAAGTGCTGGGATTAAAGGCGTGCGCCACCACCGCCTACATTTTCTTAAAACAAAAAGCAGCAAGTAAAATCTTAGCAAAAACCCCAGTTAAGGACTTCCTGGTGGAGGGTTGAGACAGGGTCTCGTTGTCTAGCCCTTGGTGGCCTGGTACTGTTGTGTAGCCCTGGCTGGCTTTGAACTTGGTAGTCCTCTGCTTTAGCTTCCCCAGTGCTGGGGTCACATGTGTGTGCCACCATGCCCAGCTAAAAATTGTTTTAGTACACATAATATTTATTTTGGTTAGCAATTAACACGCCCTCTTGCATTATTTATTTTTGTTTGTTTGTTTGTTTTTTGAGATAGAGTCTCACTGTGTAGTCTTGGCTCACCCGGAACTCAGTGTATATACTGGGCTGACTTGAACTCACAGAGATCTGCCTGTCCCAAGTGCTGGGATTAGGGGCGTACAGCACTGCCTAATAACATTTTTATTTTATATGTAGGGATGTTTTTACCCGCATGTATGTCTGTGCACCGTGTGAATATAGTGCCCATAGAGGCCAGGAGAGGGTGTTGGATCCTCTGGACCTGGGGTCACAGTTGGTTGTTAGTCACCATGAGGCTGCTGAGAGATGAACCCAGGTCCTCTGGAAGAGCAGCCAGTGCTCTTTAGTGCTGAGCTATCTCTCTGTCTGCCCTTTAAAAATCTGTAGTTTAAAAAGTGTTGGGCCATCCCTGGTGGTACCAGCTGTAATTGCAGCCACAGGGAGGCTAAGGTAGGGGGATCACAAGTTCAAGGTCAGCCTGGGCAACTTTGAATCCTGTCTCAAAATAAAGAGTAAGAGATGGCCTGGGAATGTAGCTTAATGGTAAAATATGTGTCTGGTCTGGGCAAGACCTCAGGTTCAAGTCCCAGGACTGTAAAGAGTTGAAAATGTGTAATTCTTAATAGAAAAACATGATTTGAATGAATGCCCTCCTAGCACACTATTGGTAAAACTCTTGAGCTGCATTTGGTGCCAACGCGTGAAGATTAGCATTAAAACACAGTTCTGTTGATGGGGTGGCCAAGACTCGGGTTTGTGTTGTTAGACATCTGTTAGGTGGTTACTCTTAGTAAACGCTTGGCCGGAAAAGACCATAGGCTTTTACTCTGAATTTGACTGGCCATGTACTGGTGAGATTCATACCTTTGGTTGCTCAGATACTTACCTGTTTCTCTGCCATATCCACAAAGACCACAGTCACTTCTGGATCCTGCAGAGCTGTGAGCAGGGCATTCCTGCCATTCCAGGCACTCCTTCAGGAAACTGACCAGGCATTACTCCGGAAATGCCATGCAGACACCGGGCATTAGTCCAGAAATGCCATGCAGAACACCTGTTGTGAGTGCTGCTCTTTTAACCCTTTCTTTTCTGTTTTGATACTGCTTTACATCTTACTCATTCTTTCATCAGTGTTCTGGACCTACCCTTAAATCTCCCCCCCTCTTTTTGTTTTTAGATTTATTATTTCTATGTTATGTATGAGTGTGTATCTCAGTGTGGATATGTGTTTGTGAGTTCAGGTGCCTGTTCAGGCCCAAAGAGGGTATCCGATCCCCAGGAGCTAGAGTTCCAGGTGGTTGTGAGTACTGGAATTGGATCAGGTCCTCTGCAAGAGCAGCACCCATTTAACCCCTGAGCCCTCTAGCACCTCCATCCTTGAAAGTCTGTACTTTTGTTCTAGCATCCTCACCACAGACCAGGATGAGATTGTCAGCTGCTGCTTCCTGGAGTCTCGGAAATGTGTGAGCTTTCCTTCTCACTTGTAAGGCTGAGTGAGTGAATCAGGGTCTGTTTCGGTGGCTCTGTCTCTGCCTTAGATGGCAGAGGCACCTGTGAGGTGGTGAGGACAAGGATTCTCTTAGGATACAGAATGCCCAAGTGGGGATTTAGCTTGATGGTGACTGTGAAGAGGACAGTGGTCTCTGTAGTTCATCACATTTAGGGCTACCATGGCCGTCCCTTTTCACTCACCTGCTTATCTCTACCTTTTCCATTTCTATGGGCGTTGTGTACATGTTTGATGTAGATTAAGCTAGCCTTGAATTGCTTTGATAGCTGATGCTGACCCTGAATTCATGATCCTCCTGTGGCCCAGCTTCGGAGTGCTAGGGATTACAGTTATGCATTCCTGTGCCTAGCTTCATCTTCCTTCCCCCCCCCCCCCCTTTCTTTTGAGATAGGAGCTCTCTAAGAAGCCCTGACTGGCCTGGAACTCACTATATTGATCAGGGGGCCCTTCAACTCACAGAAAACCACTTGCCTCTCTCTCCTGGGATTAAAGGCATGCACCACCACCACCACCACCACCACCGCCGCCGCCGCCGCCGCCGCCACCACCACCACCACCGCCGCCGCCACCACCACCACCACCACACCTGGCCCATCTTCCTTTCCCTCCCTCCCTCCCTCCCTCCCTCCCTCCCTCCCTCCCTCCCTCCCTTCCTTCTTTAGACAGGGTCTCTGTTATGTAGCTCTGGCTGTCTTAGAACTCACTGTGTAGACCAGGCTGGCCCTGAAATGATTAAAGGTGAGTACCACCGCAGCCAGCCATCTTTTCATTTCTTGGGGAGCTTCTCTGTCTGTTCACTTACACCTCCGTTGTCAGTTTCTAGATGGCTCTGCTGGAGACGGCTTTCTGCTTTGTGTCTTCCTCGATACTGTCTTCTCAGTTAACTGTTACCAGCAGGCAGTCCTTGCCCTGGCATCGTACATCCCTGCATTTGCAGAGCTCTCAGATCCTGCTCCACGTCTCATGCAGGCCTGCAGCTGGCTTGTTTGTCTTCTTGCATATTTCCGGACTTTGTTGGGTGTCTGTTTTGGAGAGGTGAGAGGCAGAGGACCTGGTTGAGGAGGCTGTGGCCAAAGTGTTGTTAAAGCAAATCTAATGTCATTTTCACTGTATATAAACTAGTCTGTCTGAGCCCATGATGGTCTAATCACTCGTGTGCTCATGGAATATTCATTCCCTGCTTGTCTGGAGTGTCCAAGCCTTCTGGGTAGAACCTATATAAGTATCTCCAAGCTTCAGTTTTGATGAGTATCACCCGAGGCACCCGCTAGTCATAGTAAGGCCCTGTTCGTGTGTTGACCCTGAGGTCCTGTGCCAGGTGGTTCCTGTACTCTCGTGGCCTCATGTACCATTGTGTTTAAGTCTTTATATACTCATGTGTCTCCAGAGTAGCTTCACAAGGGCATTTTTCTCATAAGGGGTGCTCACTTTGCATCTTATCTCCCTGGCACTGTGTCTTCCTCTAAGTATATAAGACCAAATGGGTCAAGGGAGGTTGCTAATGGTATGTCTGTTTTTGCAGTCCTTAGAGTTATGGAAATAGTGAGTAGGTAGATGAAGTTGAAGGATGGATAGGGATTTAGAGACGGAAGACCAGATTTCAGTTTCAGAGGTTTTAGGTATGCCACCTGTATTGTGAGAAGGATCTTGTGAGGCAAGTGACATCATGAGGAAAGTAAGGGACAGAAAAATGAAGTAACTCAGTCGAAGTGTCGTTTTAGTAAGTGTCAAGTTTGTTAAGACCTTGTGTTTGTCGTTTCCACTCTACTTCCTCATCTAAGGTGGCGATACGTTCTAATTTTATTTGCCCTATTTAATATTTACCTCACAGGCTCATCAAAAGACATAAATCTGTGTCCAGTTGCTGTAAGTAATACATGAAAAACTTACTTATTTTTGGTTGTCTTATTTTTAGTTATTGCTGCTAAAACTGAACTTTTGTGTGCGTTTTGCCCGAATCTTTTGTATTGCTTGAATTTCCCTGTTTTTTAAAACTAATAATCACCAAGAAAAAAAGGAGAGTTATACTTAGCTGGTCCCCTCCTTCATCCTCCCCCACCTTGGTGTCCTTCATCCTCCCCGCCCCCATCTCCCCTTTTCCACTCCTCCCCCTTTCTTTTTTAATCCCTCTCCCCCTTTTGGCTTTTTTTTTTTTTTTTTTTATTTTTTTCCTTTATTTTTTTTTTTTGGTTTAGCTTTTTCCTTTTCTTTTTTTTTTTTTTTTTTTTTTTTTTTTGAGAGAGGGTCTTTTTTTTTTTCTCTTTAAGATTTATTTATTTATTTATTATGTATACAAAGTTCTTCCTGCATGTATGTCTACAGGCCAGAAGAGGGCACCAGAATTTATTACAGATGGTTGTGAGCCACCATGTGGTTGTTGGGAATTGAACCCAGGACCTCTGGAAGAGCCATCAGTGCTCTTAACCTCTGAGCCATCTCTCCAGCCCCACTCTTGGCTTTTTGAAACAGGGTTTCTCTGTGTAGCCCTGGCCATTCTGGAACTCGCTCTGTAGGCTAGGTTGGTCTTGAACTCAGAACTCAGAGATCTGCCTGCCTCTGCTTCCGCAATTTCTGGGATTAAAGGCATACACCACTGCTGCCCGGCTCTCCCCCCCCCCCCAATCTTTTCTTTCTTTCTGCCTGGAACTTACTCTGTAGACCAGGCTGGCCTTGAACTCATAGAGATCTGCCTGCCTCTGCCTCCCTACTGATAGAATTAGATGTGTGCCACTATGCTCAGCTCCTTTATACTGTTTTATTTTTTATTTTCCTTTTTGGTATGAGTGTTCTATCTGCATGTATGCCTGCATGCCAGAAGAGAGCATCAGATCTCACTATAGATAGTTGTGAGCCACCGTGTGGTTGCTGGGAACTGAACTCAGGTCCTCTGGAAGAGCTACCAATGCTCTTAACCACTGAGCCATCTCTCCAGTTCTCCTTTATAATTTCTTAAGTTTTTTTTTTTTAATATATGTGTGTATGTATATCTGTGTGTGGGTATGTGCATGTGAGTGCAGGTGCCTGTGGCGGTTAGAAGAGGGTTTTGAGCCACCAGAACTAGAGCTACAGGCAGCTGTGAGCCATGAGATGTGATGATTGCTGGGTCCAAACTCAGGTCCTCTGCAAGAGCAGCATGTGCTTTTCCATTCACTAGCATTTCTTTTAGAAATGTGATAATTGGGCCAGAGAGATGCCTCAGCTGTTAAAAGCTAGGCTCACAACCCAAAATATAAGAAATGTGATTATTGGGAGGAAAGATAATATGTATGTCTTGTAGGTATTGCATTTCTTTTTATAGTTTACCTATTATTAGCTTTTATTCAGTTTTTTATTTGGTTGTCTTTCATTGATTTGTAGAAGCCCACTTATAATTTATATTGTAGACATTTTTGTTTATGATACCTTTCGTTTTCATTTTTCTGTAAACATTTTTAGTTGATTTATTTGAGATTGGGCTCATTTAGTATATATTGAGATAGATACTGATATATATATATACATACAGTATATATTTAGTATATATTGAGATTGATACTGATATATATACATACAGTATATATATAGTATATATTGAGATAGATACTGATATATGTACATACAGTATATACTTAGTACATATTGCGATAGATACTGATATATGTACATATAGTATATACTTAGTACATATTGAGATACTGATATACGTAATACAGTATATATTTAGTATATATTGATAGATACTGATATACATACATACAGTATATATTTAGTATATTTTGAGATACTGATATACATACATACAGTATATATTTAGTATATTTTGAGATACTGATATACATACATACAGTATACTGCCGCCATCGGTGTAGGGATTGAGGAGTAGGTGGAGTAGGGAGAGAGAAGGAAGGTCCTTAGGGAGAAGGGCAGCTGTGCCGAGTGCAGGGCAGACTCTGCTGTACGTCCGTGCTCACTGCTACCAGCTGCTTCATTCGCTGAATGCTTGGTTTCTTTGGTCTGTGGTGTAAAAAACAAGGTGAAACCAGGGCTGTAATGATCATGTTTTTACATTTTGTTTCTTTTTCTTCGCGTGCGCGTGCGTGCGTGCGTGCGTGTGTGTGTGTGTGTGTGTGTGTGTGTGTGTGTGTGTCTGTCTGTCTGTCTGTCTGTCGTGCGTGCGTGCGTGCGTGCGTGCGTGCACCATAGTTTAGGTGTAGAGGTCAGAGGACAGTGTGGAGTTGGTTCACTCCTTTTGGTGTAGGCTCCAGGGATCGAACTCAGGTCCTTAGGCCGACAGCAGGCGCCTTTACCCTCCAAGCCACCTCACTTGTTCCCTAATTATTAACCTCTCGTTTTGCTGTCTCCGTGGAGTACCTGCATGATCTCTGTCCTTTTCTTTTTCTTTCCTTTGTTTGTGCTTAAGCCCCACTGTTTGAGTGAAGAATCACTGTGTAATTCTACAAAGTGACACTGATTAGAAACTGTCATTTCCTCCAGAAGCAATAAAGTAGTCAGCCTCAAGCTCAGTTCTTGGTAAATGATACATGTGATTGTGACTTTCCTTATTGTCCGATTCTTCAGCACTTGACACAGATGTCTTGAGTTTTAGAGCCAAGGTGTCCATTCGATAGGCTGTGTTTTAGTCACTTACTTTTGAATCTTAATATTATTATTATTATTATTATTATTATTATTATTGTGTGTGTGTGCGTGCGCGCACATGTGTGTGTGGGTGCACATATGCCACACACGTGGAGGTCAGAGGACAACTTTCAGGTGTCAGTCCCCCCCTCCCCCTTTTACATGGGTCCTGGAGACTGAACTTGGTTTTCCTTGCTGAGCCATCACATTGGCTCCCTGTTGGTGTGTTTATTTGTTTGGTTATTTTGTATCCCAGACCAGTCGGAAACTTGCTGTGTAGTTTCTTGAACTGGTCAAGGCTGGTCTTGAACTCGTGATGCTCCCGCCTCTACCACCTGGTTGCAGACACATGCCTCCAGCCTGGCAGCAAGATTTTTTTAAACTTAGATTTAATTAATGAATTAGAACTTTTTAATATAATAGGAGATCTGCAAAGGAAGATATGAAGTCTTATACCTTTGTTTATAAACAGTTTACAGAAGGGGGTGTTTCAGTGACTTGAGTGAATGAATAATAGTTCAAAAATGAAGTGGAGAAGCTTTTTTGCTGAGCCAAAATGATAATAGATGCATGTTGAAGCTTTATAAAGGGTAGATGTAATGAATTCCATTCCACTTACCTGAAAACAGATGAGATGCTAGTGAACTGTCCAGGATCGCACAAGGAGAATGCACTAGAGCACAGATTCAGACCAAGGCTCCTTGACTCGAAGTCTGTTCTGTTCACTTTCTTCTCTACGTAGTTTCTTCAGAACTCAGTTGCAGAAAGGTAGGGAGCTGGGCGTGGAGGTGCACACCTGCATCCTCAGTACTGGGGGTGAGGGCAGAAGCAGGTCATCTCTTAGGAGTTGGAGACCAGCCTGGCTTCCATGGTGAGTTCCTGGACAGCGGGGTTACGTAGTGAGACCTTGTCTCCAAACAAAATAAAAACAAAACAAAAAAGGTAAGGAAAAAATATATATGTGAAGGATAAGAAAACTGGGTGCTTTTAATGCTAACTTGTAAAGTCCTTGTATGATTAATTTGAATTCTGTAGTGTAACCCAGGGTCAAGTAATGAAGAGTATATTATAGCAGACACCAGCTTCTTTCGTTTTTTTTAGAGTTTGAAAAGAATCACGCAGAGAAAAATCTTCTCAGTGTTCTTAGTTTCTAAGAATGGTCTGGGTTGTGAGCGTTGTCTTCTCAAGAGGAAGTGTAATCTTGTAGCTGTGGGTGACACTGAACTGTGTCTTCTCAGCCACCTGGGATGATGGGATTTGTATGTGCATGCATATTCAGTCACTATACCTGCTGTCTGCTTCTTCATAACTGTGCTCTCGTTGTCAAAAACAATCCCCCCCCCCCCTCAGGGTTTCTCTGTTTAACAGCCCTGGCTATTCTGCAACTTGTAGGCCAGGCTGGTCTCGAACTCACAGAGATCCACCTGCCTTTCCCTCCCAAGTTCTGCTGCCTGGCTCCTCAAAAACAATTCTTTAAAACTGTTTTGTTACTTTTATGTATGTGTATGTGTGTGAGGTTCTGTGCCCCACATGCATGCAAGTACCTGCAGAGACCAGAGGGCATCAGACCCCCAAATAGATGGTTGTTACAGGTGGTTGTGAGCCACTTAATGTGGGTGATGGGACCTGAACCCAGGTCCTTGCAAGAGCAGGAAGTGCTGTAACCACTCAGCCATCTCTTCAGCCCCTTTATCAAAAATTTTACTTGTTTATTTTTGCATCATTTTTGGTTACGTTCTGAGGATTAATATTACTTTATAGCCGGGCGGTGGTGGCGCACGCCTTTAATCCCAGCACTCGGGAGGCAGAGGCAGGCGGATCTCTGTGAGTTCGAGGCCAGCCTGGGCTACCAAGTGAGCTCCAGGAAAGGCGCAAAGCTACACAGAGAAACCCTGTCTTGAAAAAAACCAAAAAAAAAAGAAAAAAAAATTTACTTTACATTAGAAAACTTGTTTTTAATTCAGGTAATTTTATCATGTGGCTTTTATTTATAAAAAGGATGCTGCTGAATATAGATGGCCTTGATTTGGAGAGGTGACTTGGGTTAGACCAGCTGAGTAAAGTTGTCCTGTTAGTGACTGGAATTAGAATGTCATGTGTTTAATATTTACGTGTCTCCTCTTCTGTTTTTAGGACATTCGGAAATTCTTTGGGGTTATATCAAGTGGAAAAAAGCCCGTGAGTGAGAGCGTAAAGAAGAATGAGAAAGCAAAACCTCCGGAGGGGACTGTCAAAGGGAAGAAGGGAGCAAAGGAGGTCAAGGTGAGTTTCCAGGTCCAGGTTCGTGCTGTGCGGGGGAGGGGGGGTGTCCGGGCAGCTGGGAGGGTGGGATAATTAGAGATTTCAGTGCGGGGGGGGCGGGGGGGGCGGGGAGAAAGCAGCAAGGCTAATGTGTCTAGCTGGTACAGCGTGGTGTTCGATCCTGATGTTCCCTTCTCCTTCCTTTCTCCTTTTAGTTGTTAAAACTTTGCATTTTGGCTCAGTGGTCAAGAGCACTATCTAGAGGGCCCAGGTCCAGTTTCTAGCACCCACACGGTGGCTCACAACCACTTGTAACTCCACTTACAGGCGATCTGAAGCCTTCCTCTGGCCTCCATGGGCACCAGACATGCGCACGATGCACAGACTAATACTGGCAACAACAACAAAAACAAACAAACAAAATCTTGGCTTCTTTGTTTTGTTTTGTTTTTCATGACAGGGTTTCTCTGTGTAGCCCTGGCTGTCCTGGAACTCACTCTATAGACCAGGCTGGTCTTGAACTCACAGATCTGCCTGTCTCTTCCTCCTGAGTGCTAGGACTAAAGGCATGCACCGCTAACAACCTGGCAGAATTTTTTCATTTTAAGATCAAAATTTGCCAGCTGTGGTGGCATGGCGTGTGCTGGAAATAAAATGAAGAGGGTGAGGCAGAAGTATATTGAGTTTGAAGTCAGCCTGGGTCACAAATAACAAAGCAACAACAACAACAACAAATACCAGGCTTGTTCATAGACACACGGGGACCTGTCTTCGGGTAGATGGTGTTCGACTCTGCTTTAAAGTACTTGTCTGTTAATTCCAGTATCTGGAGTATATGAGGAATATCTCTATTAAGTGCCTTTGCTCTTGATTCTGCAGGTCATACTTTAATTTGATTTAATGTAATACCATGGTCCCAGTGGCTTAAACAGGAGAACCGTGCTTTCTTTGAGTCCTGGGCCTGTTTGTCTATGATGAGACTTCTGTGCTGATGTAGTTTCTAGTGAGGACTCTTGGTTTGCAGACAGCTTCCTTATGTCTTCCTTATGTCTTCACACAGCCTTTTCTTGGGTGCTCAGGAAGGAGAGATTGAGCCTTCTGGGCCCTGTTCTTACAAGGATGCTAATCCTGTCAGATCAGGACAGAGTCCATACCACCTCGTTAAATCATTTAACTTTAATCACTTTGGAAGATTGTTTGTTTTAAGAGTGAGTCTCACTATGCAGCCCTGACTGGTCTGGAACTGGCTATGGAGAGCAGGCTGGCCTTGAACTCTCCGAGGTGCCCCTTCCTCTACCTTCTGAAGGCTGTGACTAAGGACTAGAGGTCCAACATAAGAATTTGGGCCTTAAACATCCAGACATTTTACCCATGGCCAACTGAAAGTACATCCATTCTGTTTCAGTCCTTCCCAGCATTGATTCATTCTACTATCAAGTCTAAAGACGGATAGCATTTACATTTCATCTAAGTCAAAGATAAATAAGGCTTGACGGGATGATTCATTTTTAGGCAAATTCTTTCATAGTTGTGAACCTCGGAAACCTGCATACAGTAGTGGCAGAGATTCAGAGTAGACATTTCCATCTTAAGGGAGAGAGAGGGAAGGATGATGGCTCTCAAGCCAGTCCCAAACCCAGCAAAGAGATGGCATTATATTTTAAGGTGCAGCGATAATCTTGGTTTTATCTTCTCTTTCGCAGACCCTCTGGGTTACTGCATTCCTGTAAGCCTAGGCAACAGCCTTGTCCCTGGGACTCCTTGGGGCCCCAGGTGAAGGCTGTCTGGTCTTTTGAAAGTGAAATTAGTCCTGATGATATCTTAGGAGTAACCTTATGGGTCTATCTATGAAATATGAGAAGTCAGGCAGGATTTCTTTGTTTTGTCCTGTTTTTAGCTCCTTTAGTTGAAGTTGGCAGTGAGTTTCTGCATGTATTAATACCTCTTTAGTGATAGTTCAGCTACGCCCTTGATAACTTTCTTCAAAATATTCTGTCTCGTTTTTGCAGTGTGGATAGTCTAAGTAATTTTCCAAGTCATCAAATTTTGGTTAGCAGTACTTTAGTTCCCCTCCCTTTATTCTTTCCTTCCTTCCCCCTTTCCCTCCCTCCCTTCCTCTCCCTTCTTTCATCCCTTTCTCTCTCTCTTGTTTTCCAAGGTGTAGCATATGGATTTTTTTATTCCTCTCTCATATTTTACATCCTGACCACAGTTTCCTCTCCCTCCTCTTCTCCTAGTCCCTCCCCCACCTCCCCTCTCCCCCATCCACTTCCCCTTTTCCCTTCAGAAGAGTGCAGGCTTCCCAGGGATAGCAACCAAACACGGCTTGTCGAGTTGCAGTGAGACTGGGTACCTCCCTCCTATTAAGCTGGGCGAGGCACCCAGCAGGAGGAGAAGGGCCCCAAGAGCGGCGACAGAGTCAGAGACTGGTCCCACTGTTAGGGGTCTCACGGGAAGACCCAGTTACACAACCATAGTATAGATGCAGAGGGTCTAGATCAGACCCATGCGGGGCCCCTGGTTGTTGGTTCAGTCTCTGTGAGCTCCTATGGCTTAGTTGATTCTGTGGTTTTCTTGTGTAGTTGACCTTTCTTCAGTTTACCAGCTTTACCATAAGTTGTCAGAACTCAACTTGTACCCTCAGCATTCTGTTTCAGAATCTCTTTAGCTCAATACTGAAATTTGTTATTTTTATAGAGCACTAGAATACAACCAAGTTATTTTTCTAAAAAATTATTTTGTATGTATGTAAATATTTTATGTGTAAGAGTGTTTTATCTGCATGTATGAGTGTGTACCACCTGCTGCATGCCTGGTGCCCACAGAGGCTAGAAGAGAACTTTGGATCCCTTGGAATTGGAGTTATAGGTGATTGTGAGCCATCATTTGGGTGCTGGGAGTTGGGCTGGGTCCTCTGCAAGAGCATCAAGTGTTCTAAATTGCTGAACCATCTCCAGTCCTGCAACCAGATTTGGTCCCTCTCCCCCCCCCCCCCCTTTATTTTTTATTTTTTTGAGACAGAGTCTCATTCTGTAGTTCTGGCTGTCCGGCTTGGACTCCCTTTGTAGACTATCTGGCCTTCAGCTCACAGAGATGCCTGCTTGTAAGTGCTGGAATGAAAAGCCTGTGCCATTAGGTCCGCACAAAGTTCTTTTTTATTTTTGGTTTTTCAAGACAGAGTTTCTCTGTGTAGCCCTGGCGCCTGTCCTGGAACTCCTTCTGTAGACCAGGCTGGCCTTGGACTCAGAGAGATCCACCTGCCTCTGTTTCCCGAGCGCTGGGATTAAAGGCGTGCGCCACCACTGCTCAGCCCCAACCAAATTCTTTCCTGCAGTTTTCAAAAGTCTATTACTGTTTCTGTCAGAGAACTCAGTAGGTTGGCCTTTAACTTTCATTTTTTCCTGTCTTTAAATTTTATTATGACGACATTGAGGACTAAATGGAGGGAGGGCTTTGTGTAAGTTAGGTAAACTACCCTGTTGCCGAGCTGTGCTCCCAGTTCTTGAAACACTTACCAGCATGCTGTTTATGATGATGCACTGACTTCTGAGATGAAAGAGTTCCACTGTGGCTCTGTTCTTTTCATGAGCTCTCACTGGACTCATGTGTTTTTTGTGTTTTTGGGTGAGGAGTTCTTTTTGTAGCCTTGGCTGTCTTGGAACTTGCTTTGTAGACCAGGCTGGCCTCAAGCTCACAGAGATCCACTTGCCTCGGCCAGGCTGGACTGAGTTTTTACTCAGAGTTCCTTTATGGCATTCTGGGCTCTTTCTAGTATGTATCTCAGAATCTCTCCAGTTTCACTCAGTACCTAGTTTTAAAGTTACTTCTTTATTTTAGATATATATTTTAATAGCAGTCTTCCATTTTTTAGCATTAAAAATTTCTGTTAGCCAGGCTCTTCAGTAAAACAGAACCAATAGTATGAACATAAGTAGATTTATTACTAGGAATTGGTTCAGAAGGTTGTAGAAGCTGACAAGGCTTGCAGCTTGTAAGGTGGAGACCCATGAGAGCTGATGGTAGAGGTCCAGTCCAGGTGTAAGGCCTGAGGACCAGAAGAGCTGCACATGGGTCTACTCTAGTAGATGAGAGGCCACTAGAAGGTGATGGGCTGGGCTGGGCTGGGCTGGGCTGGGAGGAGATTAACCCCAGCACTAGGGTGGTAGAGGCAGGAGGATCTCTTCGAGTTTGAGACTAGCCTGGTCTACAAAGCAAGTTCCAGGTTAGCCAGGGCTACACAGAGAAAACCAGTCTTGAAAAACCAAAACCAACCAACCAAACAAAAAAATCCCCCAAAAACTCAAAAAAATTAAAAATGGAAAAAAACACAAAAACCCAAAACACCAAACAAACCAAACCTAAAACTCCCCCCCCCCCCAAACCCAAAGAAGTGGTGGTCTGATTCCAGTCCAAAGGCAGGAAAAAGTTGATGTCCTAGCTAGAAGTCAGGCAGGAAGATTTCTCTCTCATTCCAGGGAAGGTTAGCTTCTCAGGGTTTCAGCTAATTTGATAAAGCTCAGTTACTTCCTGGAGGGACATCTCCTTTATTTCATTAATTTAAATATTAAACTCATCCAGAAGCACCTTGCAGACATTGGAGTGATGTTTGATCAGGTATCTGGATCCTTTATGATTTGTTGTCTTGACACACTTAATCACACAGGTTGAAATTCTTGCTTTTTTCCTATTTTGGGTTTATTGTATTGGATTCAGTCATATTTCTCCAAAGATTGTTGGTTCTTTTGGCTTAGCATGTAGTTAACTTGACCAAACTCAGGCTCCAAATTCTTGCTTTCCTGTTTGATGGAAACAGGTTTGATGAGCAGCAGGTGAAATCTTGGTTTAGTGGGTTTTTGTTTGTTTGTTTGTTTTTGAGACAGGTTTCTTTGTATAGCCCTGGCTGTCCTAGAACTCACTCTGTAGCCCAGATTGGCCTCTGACTTGGAGATCCGCCTGCCTCTGCCTCCCAAATACTGGGCTTAAAAGCTTGCGCCCGCCAGCTGGGCGGTGGTGGCGCACGCCTTTAATCCCAGCACTTGGGAGGCAGAGCCAGGTGGATCTCTGTGAGATTGAGGCCAGCCTGGGCTACCAAGTGAGTTCCAGGAGAGGCACAAAGCTACACAGAGAAACCCTGTCTCGAAAAACCAAAAAAAAAAAAAAAAAAAAAAAAAAAAAAAAAAAAAAGCTTGCGCCAGCACTGCCTGGCTTGGTTTAGTTCTTTTAATTTAGCCTTTTAATACACCGACCCTCTAAGTACTTGAGTTATTTTATAGAAACAGCACAGGAGGTTTGGGCAGATTTGCAGGAAGAATTGGAGACTTTCTTTCGAGGTGTCTGTCTTCAGAGTTACTGTAGCTGCCTTTTCTTCTGTTTCCTGACCCAGCTCATGGTTGTGACTGTAAATTATGGTTCATTTGTCTTAGTTTTTGAAGTTAGTTGTGTTCTGATATTTTTCAAGTTTTATTTTAATGGACAGAATACATAGCTATTTCTGTCTTCTAAGTGATCATTTTTTTTCTGTGCATTTTGGGAAAATGTGAATGTGTGAGAAATGTGATGTTTACAAATACAGGTAACCTTTGGTTTGCCTTTAGTTTTTCAGCATGCATTTGCCAGCGACGGGCTGCTCTTATTTCTGTTCCTATCTTGCATTTTTAGGAAGCACCTGTCCTGCATGTTAGCCACTTTCTATTACTATCACAAATAGTATCTGAGATCATTTACTTATAAAGAGAAAGGTCATTTGGCCTGGAGGTTTCCAGTCTGTGATCTGTTGTTGGCTCATTGCTGTGGGTCTGCTCAGGAAACAGCACCTCACACTGGGAGCGTGTAATAGAGTGAATGGCCTCCTTATGGCCAAGAGACAGACCGGTAGAGGAAGGGATAGGGTTCTCTTTCCCTTTAGGGCCTTCCACTGGGCTCTACCTCTTAAAGGGTCTGCACCACCTTGGAGACCAAGGCATTCAGGGACGTTCAAGATCTAGTAAACATCTTGACCCTTTGGTGTCTGACATCCTGGAGCACGGATTCTGATCGGTCTTAATAATACAAACCTGGATTCAGATTCAGGGGTAAATGCTGAAAGAGCAGAGAACTGAAGGAGCTAGCCAAAGTCATCTCTTACCTGTGACTTCTCAGACTGCAAAAAGGGGCCAAGCTCCTGTCTCCACTCGCCTTATATTCCTCTCTCCGCCCAGCCATATCACGTCCTGTTCCTCCTTCCAAGTGCTAGTATTAAAGGTGTGTGCCACCACTGCCTGGCCTCTATGGTTAACTAGTGGCTAGCTCTGCCCTCTGATCTGCAGGCAAGCTTTATTTGTCAGAGCACAAACAAAATATCACCACAACATCCTTTCACTCTTTCTTATCTGTGGACTGGGCTGACCGTGTAGCTGAATAATAGCATAGCTTTCCTGTGAGTCTTCCCTCCTGTGCACTTCTGGTCTTGTCCTGTGCAGCAGGAGCATTCTGACCTTTGCGCTAGATAACTGTTGCATTGGAGGATGCTAGTAAGGTCCTCATGTACTAGATGTTCTAAGAAACCCGTCTCCCACGTTGTGATAAACAGTGGCTCTAGGTATCAACGGATGTCTGTCTCCATGGGGGCAAACTCAGTTGACAGCCACGAACCTGAGTCTAAGGAGAACGCCGGGCTAAGTTGTTCTGATTGCGCCCTGCCGTCCACAGGCTAATAACGCCAGTAAAGAGGATGTCTCCAAACCCAAGCCGCACAAGAGGAAGAGGATCATCTACGACTCAGGTAACTTTCCTGAGGACCTCCAAAGGCTTCAGCGCCTTTCATTTCCCCGGTAACAGTGCTTTCCAAACTGACATCTGACATCATTAGTAAGTGCTGGGTGAAGAGAGCGCAAGAACTTACCAGAACCCAAATATTTGAATGTGTTAAAGGTTTGTTTAGGGAGGGATGGAATATGTAGCATGTCTCAGATTTACTTTGAGTGTGGCTTATTTACTTATTTATTTAGCTCAGGGATTGGATTCAGGGCCTCACTCATACTAGGTAATTGCTTTGCCACTGATCTGAAGTTTCAGCCCATATTTTAAAAAATATTCCCATTAATTTTTTTCAAACTCAGGTTCTTAGAAGTTGAATTTATTTTAAAAAAGAAACAAAAAGAAAAAAGTACCATATAGTGCTGCTGTTAAAGCAGATATTGGGTCCATTTAATGAATTAATTCGTGTGTATGTGGGCATGTGTACCAAGGCGTTCGAGTAAAGGGCAGAGGACAGCTTATAGGAGTCGGTTCTCTCTTCACTGTGTAGTTCCTGGGGATTGAATTTAGGGCTCAGGCTTGGTGGTAGGTGTCTTTATTTGCTGAACCATCTTACGCACGCCAAAGCAAATATCTAAAATTGATTTTTTCTGTGTGTATGCTAGGAAGATTTGATAATTTCATTTCTGCTGAAAAAGTAAACACAGTTTGAAGGATTTTCTTTGAATATAGTTTTGAGATGAGGAACAGGACTTTTTGTGCATATGTCTTATTTATTCATTTGTTTATTTTGCGATGCCAGAGATTGAACTGAGGCCCTCTGCCTGGTAGGCAACACTCTACCACTGAGCCCTACCCCCATGCCCTGTTTATTTATTGAAACAGAGTGTTATGATGTTGCCTAGGCTCCTAAGTAGCTGGACTGCAGGCCTGCACACCATACACACACACACACACACACACACACACACACACACACGTCACACCTGACTTAATTATTTTTTTTAATCTGTTTTTTTTTTTTTTCTGACCTATTTGAGTCAAGGTTCTGTGTAGCCCAGGTTGGCCTTGAATTCCCCATGTAGCTATTGACAACTTTAAATTCCTAGTCTTACCTCCACTTCCTAAATTCTGGAATTATAGGTATGCGCCATTATGCCTAGTGGATATAAAATAATGTAGCCAAAAAAAAAAAAAAAAAGGCTGGTCGGTGGTGTTGCACGCCTTTAATCCCAGCACTCGGGAGGCAGAGGCAGGCGGATCGCTGTGAGTTCCAGGCCAGCCTGGGCTACAGAGCGAGATCCAGGAAAGGCGCAAAGCTACACAGAGAAACCCTGTCTTGAAACACCAAAAAAAAAAAAAAAAAAAAAAAAAAAAGTAGCCAAGGAAGTATAATGCAAGGAAGTATTATGAATATTTTTGGGTTTATTTTGTTCCTTATTCTTTAAACAACGTATTTTATATTTTAAATATTTTTATATAAATATTTTATATATATGTAATTTCAGTTGGGCCCCACCGTTGTTGCCCAGGCTGGGCCTGAACCTCCAGGCTCAAGGGCTTGCCTGCCTCCTCTGCAGTAGCTGCTGCCGCAGTGTGTCACAGCATGCAGGTTGTCGGAACTTTCACATGATAGCGCAGGGTCTGACTCATTTTTCAAAGCACTTAATATTTGCTAAGTGCATTTTACTGTGTTTTATCATAAGGAAATTGGAAATGTGTACCTGTATTCTCTGAGTTTCCTCTTGGAAATAATTAAACACTAGTTTAAAGCAGTATGGGCAGGGTATGGTGACACACACCTGTAACCCCAGCAGTCTGGAGGCAGATGCAGGTGGATCTCTGGCCAGCCAGGGCTAATGGTGAATGAAACCCTGTCTCAGAATCAGAAACGGATCCAAGCAGGGTGAGGCCAAGCTTTCAGATGTGTGGACAGAGGGAGGGCCGAGAGTTGATGAACAGGCTGCTTGTACCAGGCCCTGTGTTAAGTGCTTGAACCTTGCTCTGCACCGCATCCAGTAGTATGGCCAAGTAGGAGAGTAACGTCTCCCATAGAGCCACAATCGAATTCCTAGACTCTGTGGAAATAAAGCTGCAGATTGGTTCAGATGACCTTAAAATAAGATGGGTTCAGTGTGCCTGAGGAGTAGGGAGGCAGAAGAGGTCTGGAGGGAGATTAGAGTGTGAGAATGCACACTCCTTTAATCCCGGCACTTGGAGGCAGAGACAGGCCTGTGAGTTCAAGGCCACCTTGCTCCAGTGAGAGAGCTCCAGGACAACACCGAGAGACCCTTGATCGACATCCTCTTCCCCCCATCCCCAACAAAGAGTGTAAGAAGGTCAGAAACCAGAGCGATGGTAGCACTCTGCTTGAGGGTATTTATTTGTGTGTGGTGTAGGAGTAGAACACAAGGCCTTGCATGTGCACACGAACATTCTACCCCTGAGCTACATCCATAGCTCTTTGAAAGATATTTTTAAAAAGTTAGTGACACAAGATCTTACTGAGGTTGCCCATGCTGGCCTTTATCCTGTACCCCAAACAAATCTGAACTTTGAGTCTCCCTGACCAGGGCCACCATGCCCAGTTTTTTAGTTTCGAAGATGGAGGTTAAGAACTGTGTATTGATGCAGCCGCTAGTAAGTGGAAATGATAAGGAAACGACTCTTCCGAGGGAACTGGAAAGGACCATATCCCTGCTGTTGTCCTCATAAGACCTGTATCAGACTTTGCCCAGAATTGTTAAAGATAATGTATTTCTGTTGAGGGGCTGGAGAGATGGCTCAGAGGTTAAGAGCACTGCTTCCAAAGGTCCTGAGTTCAATTCCCAGCAACCACATGGTGGCTCACAACCATCTGTAATGAGATCTGGTGCCCTCTTCTGGCCTGCAGGGATACGTGCAGACAGAATACTGCATACATAATAAATAAATCTTTAAAAACAATGTATATATATTTGTGTTGAACTTCTGTGTAGGTGTGTATGTAGGTTGTGTGTGTGTGTGTGTGTGTGTGCGTGTGTAGGTGTGTGTGTGTAGGACAGGTACTTTGGGGCAGTTGGCTTTCTCCTTCTATGTGGGTCCTGGGGACAGAACTTAGGTCATCAGGCTTGACAACAAGCACTTTTACCCACTGAACGATGTCCCCAGCCCACATGTGTGGGTTTTAAGCCATTTGGTTTGTAGTGATTGTTAAAACAGCAATAGGAATCTAATGCATGAGTTTATTACTGGATAAAGGTAATGTAAAAACTCATTAAGAGATGCTCCTTGGGGGATTGGTTCATAATGACCACTTAAAAAATACACTGATATTTCCTTTCATAATTTTAATTCTTCTCTTATAGATTCAGAATCAGAGGAGACAGTGCAGGTAAAAAATGCTAAAAAGAAATCAGAAAAATCAGAAAAATTGCCACTGTCTTCTAAACCTGGTAAAATTTCTCGGAAGGATCCTGTTACTTACATTTCTGAGACAGGTAAGATCCCGAATGTGTTCTCTTTGGCTGCTGTATCTTTCAGAGGAAAGGCATCATCATTCTTTGGCTAGGTGAATGAATGCTCCACCTCTGAGCTACATTCCTAGCCCTAGGGGAATAGTTTGTCTTTGATTTTTTTTTTTTTTCTTCTCTGAGTTGAGGACTGACCTGGAACCTTTGCACTTGCTGAGAAAGTACTCTGCCACTGAGCTAAATCCCCAATCCCCAGGGGAATTAGGAAAGAATTTGGTTTTCTGTGTGTTTTGTCTGCATATATGTCTGTACCTGTGGAGGCCGCACGAGTGTTGGATCCCCTGGGACTAGAGTTACAGACAGCTGTGAGCCTCCATAAGGGTGCTGGGACTCAAACCTAGAAGAGTAGCTAGTCCCTCCCTCCCTTCCTCCCTCCCTCCCTCCCTCCCTCCCTCCCTCCCTCCCTCCCTCCCTGTGTTTTTAAGTCATTTCTCTATGTAGCCCTGGCTGTTCTAGAACTCAACCTATAGACCAGGCTGGCCTCAAACTCAGATCTGCTTGCCTCTGACTCCCGAGTGTTGGGATTAAAGGGGTGCACCACCACCACCACCACCACCACCACCACACCACCTGGCAGTAACTAAGTCCTCTTAACTGCTGAGGCATCTCTCCTGCACCTGAACTATTTTTGAAATGTGTTTAATAGACTGATGTGTTTCTTTTTGTTTGGTTTGTTTTTGTTTTTGTTTTTACATCCTGACCAAAGCTTCCCCTTCCTCCTCTCCTCCCAGACCCTCCCATCTACCCTTCCTCTTCTGTTGTTCTTTGGAAAAAGGCAGGCCTCCCACGGGTATCAGCCAGCCATGGTATATCAAGTTGCAGTGAGACTAGGCACCTCCTCTTCTACTAAGGCTGAACCCAAGGCAATCCAGTAGGAAGGAAAGGGTCCCAAAAGCAGGCAACAGAGTCAGAGACAACCCCTACTCCCACTGTGAAGAGTCCCACAGGAAGACAGTTACACAACTGTCACATATCTGCAGAGGGCCTAGGTCAGGCCCATGCAGGCTCCCTGGTTGGTTTAGATTCTGAGCCCCAGTGAGTCCAGGTTCATTAGTTCTGTATGTTTTCTTATGGTGCCCTTAACCCCACTATCTCCTACAGTCCTTCCTCTCCCTCTTCTGCAGGATTCCCTGAACTCCACCTAATGTTTGACTGTGGGTCTCTGCATTTGTTTAACTGACTCACTTTGATTCTGAAAGGATTTATTGGTAACAAATCCTGAGACTCCTGGCTTCTTATCAGTTTTGATTTTCTGCTTATATGCAGAGACTGATTTATTTACCACATGAATGACTGGAGATGGGATGCCTGCTGCCTCTTCCATTCATTTATTAACGAGTATTTTGGAGGCCTAACAAGTGAACCTTTCTCTCCCCTTCCAAACCAAGCCGGCAGGGAGACGTGGTGCAAAGGAACTGCATCCATACACTGAGCCTTCGCCCAGCTTCCCTGCCTAGAGTTTCACTTGTTGCTAAGTCAATTATTTTTAATCCTTGTAATGAAATCTACCTGTTAATTGGATTTCGGTATGTTCCAGACCAAAGGCAAGACATTGGTAGCATTAGGACAGTCGGATCCATTTGCAGATGGATCTCAGCTCTCAGCTGAGGAGCTCTAGAATTAGGTTTGTTTTCCCTCCTTGGCTTGTAAATAGATTTTAATGATAGACCTTCACATTATCCCTTTCTCGTCCAGCCGTTATCATTCTGAATAAATGAACATGTCTAACTCAAAGTGGCAGAACAATCTCCTCTCCTAGGCAATTCCTCTGCTCTGTGTTGGAAAATGCTAGTTTACTCGGTCATTGTTAGCACATTTGAAATTATGTTGTCTATAAATAAAAATAAATGGCGTTTTTACAAGGAGACAGATATCCTGGAGGGAAATTTTAAGTGTTGAGTTGCCTATGATTTTCAAGTAGTTGTCAGAAATCTGACTTAGATCTGTTTATCAGTGTTTTATTACAGAATTTGGGGAGGAGAGAAGAGCTGGCCTTCGGCTTCAGACAAAGACAGAAACAAATCAGGTTTATTAGAAAACAAGAGGAACTGCGAGCTGTGTAGGATTGCAGAGTACTTCCTTTCCTGGAGGATGGCTCAGCAAACCCGTTAAATGATTGCGTCTTTGTGAAGCAAGTTACTGTGTTGCATTCTTGTTGTTGTTTTTCTGAGCTGCTTCCTCATTGTAGCAAGGCTGAAGGGACTTGAAAGACAGCTAGTTGGTATTGAGACAAGCTGTTTTTTTTCGAGGTTTTTTTGTGTTTTTGTTTTTAATTGAGGCAGGATGACAAGATGTCTTCAGATGTGCCTGTGACAGTATTCTGGTGGATTCCCATCACTGTGACAAAGTACTTGGTTCATAATCTCAGAGGTTTCAGTTAGGTGGCTGCTTTGCTGATGGGCTTTTTTGTTGTTGTTTATTTTTGTTTGTTTGTCTTTTGAGACAGGTTTCGAGCCTGTCCTGGAACTCACTCTGTAGCCCAGGCTGGACTGGAACTCACAGAGATCCGCCTGCCTCTGCCTCCCGAGTACTGGGATTATGGCGTGCACCACCACCGCCGGCGCTTATGGGCTTTTTAAAATAATAATTCTTCATATTTTTTTTTTTTTTCCTGAGACAGGGTTTCTCTGTGTAGCTTTGGAGCCTGTCCTGGATCTCACTTTGTAGACCAGGCTGGACTCAAACTCACAGAGATTCATCTGGCTCTGCCTCCTGAGTGCTGGGATTAAAGGCGTGCACCACCACTGCCTGGCTATAATTTTTTCTTTTAGAAAATACTTGTATTTTCTGTGTGTGTTTGCCTGTTTCTATGTATGTGAACCACATGTATGTAATGCCTTTGGAGGCCAGAAGAGGGCATAGGATCCCCTTGAGCTGGAGTTACTGCTGGTTTATGAGCTACCATGTAGATGCTGGGAATGGAGCCCTGGGTTCTCTGCAAAAATAAGTGCTCCTAAACACTGAGCCATCTCTGGTCCCATCTAGGCTTTTGACAAGGCAGAAGATCGTGGTGTAGAGCATGTGGTAGAACAAAGCTCCTCCCTTCAGGGTAGACAAAATGTATCCCACATGTATGGGTACGTGTACCTCAGTGAATGATTGAAGGTTAGAACACAGCATGTGGGAGTGAGTTCTCTCCTACCAGGTGGGTCTCAGGGATAGAACTCAGGTCATCAGGATTAGCAACAAAGCACTTGTACCTACTGCAGCATCTCTTGGCTGCTGGAAATTCTTTTAGGATTTAAAGTGGAACAAAACAAGCAATTTGAAGTCCCAAATGAATGGTTAAATAATTGTTAGACATCAGTCTTCAGTACGTATGTAGCCAGAGCCTGAACTTCATGCCACCTACCTTACTCCATCTTGTCTGGAGCTGTAATGGCTTCCTGAGTGAGCTCCTTACCTTTGCCTGCCCCTCTACAGTGTCTTCTCCAAAGGACAAGACTAAACTGGCCTGTGACATTACACTGCTCAGGCTTCTATGCTATAACCTGAGTTTCTGTCACCTAGGAAGTCCTGTAGGATTTGACTTGTACCTCTTTGTCTGAACTCTTGTAGCTAGGTGCATGGCCTTCAACCTGGGAACACACTCTCTGTAAGGCTTGGTGCTTGAGGTTTACCTTTTCTGACTGTTCTTGCTAGAGGCATTTTTGTCTCGGGGCTCTGTTAACAACAACAACATCTGACAAGCAGATGTTGCTTATCAGAGAGACTTTTCTTAGTCAGGTATTTTGGGTCATACAGTATTAGGGTTTGTTGAAGCAGGAGGTTTGAGTTGGAGGTTAGCCCTGGCCATGCAGGAAGGTCAAAGCCAACATGAGCTACATAGACTCTGTCTGAAAAAAACAAAGAATTGTAGCTAAGGGGTAGAGTACTTGCCTCGCACACACGAGGCCTTGAGTTTGATCCCCCAAGAATAGGCTTTCCTTGACTGCTTTGTTAGAAAGAACATCCCTCACTTTCTGGGACATTTTTTTTCCCTTTGTGGTATTGGGAAGTGAACCTTAGACTCTCATGTGTGTTAGGCAGGTACTCTCCTGCTGATCTATACCCCTCTCTCTAATCATCCCCCTTCTTGATGTGGGGAGTCATGACTGGAGATTGGTCCCAAGGCCTCTTGTACTCTTAATCACACCTTAGTTTCCTTTCTTGTTTTACTTTTTCTTTATGCAGCTTGGAAATAAAATGTGTATGTGTGTATGCATGTGTGTGTATTTGATTGTATACATACATACATACATATGTATGTATGTAAAAAATTAGTGTATCTCTGTCTTCCTGTAGAGCACAGATTTCATGAGGTCAGGGGCTGCGGTACGTCTTTTCACTGCTGAAGTGGTTTCTTCTTAGCCCTTTAGTTGCACCCTCAGTGCCTGGTGTATAGTGGGTATGTTGTAGATATTTATGTAACCATAGGCCTGGCCCTTGTGAATGTAAGTGTGACTGTTAAATTCAGAAGATGGGAAGGAAAAAACAACCCAAGGTATTGCTTTTTTTTTTTTAAGCTGCTAGAAACGATTACTTTATATAATTAAGACCTATGCTTTATCAAAAAATACTTTCCATTTAAGATGAAGACGATGACTTTGTGTGTAAAAAGGCAGCCTCCAAATCCAAAGAGAATGGAGTGTCTGCAAACAGTCACCGTGGAGCATCAACCGCGAAAAAGAATGAAGAGACCACTAAGACTAAGAATAAACCTTTATCACCAATAAAGCTTACACCAACGTCAGTGCTCGATTATTTTGGAACCGAAAGTGTCCAGAGATCTGGAAAGAAGATGGTGGCAAGCAGAAGAAAAGAGGTGAGCACTCTGCACGCATGCACGCCAGAGTGAGGATTGCTGAGCACACTGGCGTGCGCCTGTGTTGGCAGCATTCGGGAGACTGGGGCAAGAAGATCATTAGCTTGAGGTCAGCCTGGGCTGCATAATGAAGCTATTGGAAACAATAGCAGAAAGAATGTTCAGGATTGATACCCACTCAAGGATACTAGTAAGGATGATGGGATATTATGAATGAGCAAGCATGCCTTATCAATAATGAAATAATTTTCCATGATTATAGATAAATATTGCCCTCAATTTGGAAGCTATGTAGATACGTATTTATTTTTACTTGAAAGCAGGAAACCATTTAACTATAAGAAAAAAATCACATTCTTAGTGGAATTTTCAAAACGCAAACTTATTTTACTATTGCCTTTAGCAAACAGAAGCGCACAGTTTTACTTGAAATGAGATAAACATCATATTAACAGAGTGTAGCTGTGCTGATCTTCTCTAGTTTGACTGATACTGGATTCATCTTTTTCTGGCCGCTTAGGAAATGGGCATATAGATGAAGTACAGGGGAGGTAGTACCTCATAGGCTGTGCTATAGTGTGTGCTGATTGGTTGGTGCCTGCCCAGGCCTGAGCCGTCATTCTTACATTGATTGGCCAGTGTTTTAGACTACTTTGCGAGCCAGAGCATTAACCTATAGTGTGTGTGTGCACACTTCTCTTGAACATACCAGAAGAACAGAATGAGAGCCATCTGCCTGTAGGATATTCACTCTTTATGAAACTGATGTCATCAGAACAACCATAATCTTGACTTTGTTGCTGCTGTGGATTGTGACTATTACTGATAGACCTCTCTCTCACTGATGTGTTTAATTAGGTGTTGCCCCCCCAAAAAAAGCACTTTACTTTTAGCTTAATTTATGTTTTGTCTTGCTTGATTTTCTTTGGAATACAGTCTTCTCAAAACATGGATGACTCCAGGTTAAATGATGAGGCCATTGCCAAGCAGTTGCAGCTTGATGAAGACGCGGAGGTATTGCCATTCCACTTAATTATCATTAATAACTTGAGGTTGTGACTTGGTGTACCTATTTACAAATAGTCAAGATGTTCCAGTTTTTTTTCCTTTGAATAGGGCATTACTGCCTGTCTGTCTATCTAGCCAAGACAGGGCTAGAACTCACTGTGTAGGCTAGTCTGGCCTTGAACTCACAGTTCTACCTCAGTTTTTCTAGATTATAGTTGTGCACAACCATGCTTAGCTCAAAATTGTTATAGTTTAATTTTGAATTGAGCCTCATTAGAAGTTTGGTGTAAAATAAATTAAAATCTAGTATATGGGAATATAAATTCCTGTAAAAGATAATTATTTATGTAAAAATTTGAAGTTCTGTGACTAGGAGGCTCCTCAGTGAATGAAAGAATTTCATTTGTTCCTGTGTCTTTTTGCGTTCACTCTGAGCACACCTACCCTTCCCCATTGTTTTGGTTACTGTATATACTGATGACTTCAGTTTGATTCAGGATGCTCTCTTGAGCTGTAAACCCATATCTGACGAGGGTTCATTCATCACTTATGGAGTTCCTTGAACTGCTGTAGTAGTAGATGACTACAGTTTACATAGAAAATAAAGGAAGAAAATAAAATGCCAGGTAGTTACAGGTGTAGTGAAGAAGAAGAGTGAAGGGGTAGTTCTGGGGTAGGCAGGGAATGAATTGTGTCAGAACGTGAAGCACAGTGAGTCAGTGGTGGCTACTCAGATCCCCCACTAAGCACGGGACAGCAAGTGTAAGCATCCTGAGGAGGAAGTGTGCTCAGGAGACCAGTATGGCTGGGCAAATGAGTGAGAAAGAAGAAAGTTAGGTGATTTGGAGGAATGGCCATCAGCAAGTCCTGTAGGTCACACTGGGTCTTTGATACCCATGAAGAGAACTTGGATTGGTCAGGACTTCAGATTCAGTTTCTGTGAAATGGGACACCATTGGCGTTCTTAATAAAGTGACCCGACTTGGTGGGTCTTAAAAAGCACACTGGCTTCTCTAATGCAAACGGTAATTGAGGTCCTTCCCAGTAGTTGGGCATGAGTAGAAGCAGACCAGCTTGGAGACTTGTAAGGTATGGCGGGTGGGAGATGTTGGTTATATCAGGAAGGAAGTGGAAGAGGTGGTGAGAGGCGACTCAAGGCCTTAGAGCTGCTGACAGGTTTGCAGTAAGGGGACCTGAGCAGCTGGATGAGGGGGGATGCTGTTAATGAGGACCAGAACACAGGGTGGAGAGCCAGTTGGTACAGAGAAGTTAAGAGTTCCGTTAGAGGCTGGCGAGATGATTAAGGGTGGTTGACAGGGAAGCCTGGCCACCTGAGTTTGATCTCTGGAACCCACGTTCAGGTAGAAGAAAAGTTGTCGGCTCTCCACATGAACACCCATGCACACTCCCTCACACACGTACACAGTAATTTTTTAAAAAGAGTTCTGTTTTGACAGTTAAGTTGCAGATGTCTGATAGACCTCCAGGTGAGATACACAGGAGGTAGCTGATGAGAAGAGGTTCACAAGTCTGGTGCTCAGCGGAAGCTGTGTCTTTGGAAGTCATTAGCATTTGTGTGGCATTTAATACGTGTATACCTTGGAGAGAATGTGAACAAAAGGAGAGGCTTCCAGGATTGAACCCCGGGTCCTTAACATTTAGAGATGAAGAGGAGGATCTAGCAGAGATGAGGAGAGTTGTGAATGGAGGGGAAGACCAGGGAGCCGGGTGTTTGCAGACACCGACTGTGAGCGCAGTTCACGGGAGGGCTCGTCTTCCAAAGCTTCAGGTTTGGGGGTTTATTGAACTCCTTCCCTGTTTCTTAGAGTAGGTGTCCTTTTCCCAGACCCTCAGCAACTGTTACTGTTTATTAAAATTGTGATCTAAATGCCGTCTGTGTGTAGCTTTCAAGGTCTACCTCCCAGAACTGATTATGTCTAAATGCTTGTTGTAGTGCAGGGACTAGACCTTGCTGTGGTTCTTCATTCCATTAACATGATGGTTCACACCTTTAATCCCAGCAGAGGCAGGCAGATCTCTAAGAATTTGAGGCCAACCTGGTCTACATAGCAAGTTCCAGGCTAGCCAACACTATATAGTGAGACCCTGTCTCAGAACAACAGGAAAGAAAAATATCTTCCTGTCTTTGGTTGTATTGAGTTGTATTATTTCTAAACAGGTATCCTGATGACTCAGGGTAGTACACATGACCTAGGTCAGCCTGTGAAGTCATTCTCAGGCATCTAACTTACCTTATCTGTCCCAAATAGTAGAGGATTATCCAGTTCTTTCCAAAGGTATCACAGTCCCATTTCCCCATTTCTGTCACATTCTTTAGAGTCTTTAGTTTGTTAATCTAATGAAAGACTTTTAGGATGTTAATAATTGATGATCTTTCCTAATATTCTTCCAAGAGTCCCATCCCAGTTGTACTTCTCTTTATTCATGGTAACTGTATGTCCATTATCTTACACTCAAGTCCGTATATCAGATGCTACATGAAATCAGTTACATTAAACGTTCTGTTAAAACACAGCGTTTTTTATTACAGGCCATAATCACCAGTAGTAAACTTTTCTTTCTTGCTTTTGTTTTTTTGAGACAGGGTTTCTCTCTGTAGCCCTGGCTGTCCTGGAACTCGGAGATCCGCCTGCCTCTGTCTCCGAGTGCTGGGATTAAAGGTGTGCGCCACCACTGCCCTGAATTTTCTAGAAGTGTACCGGCTCTTTCTAAAGCACCCAGAGCCCCCCTACCATAAACACACGGCAGTGTGTAGTGTGTATTGGAACAAGCGGTACAAGGCTGCCATAGAGTCTGCGGCTCCTGTGACGAAGACGTTCGAGTTGATTAGCAGTTAGGTGCCGAGTCCATTTGTAGTGAAGAAGTGCTAGTCGGGAATGTGTAAGGGTGCCTGCCCTGTCTGTTCTTATAGCCTGACTTAGCATGAGTTCCTAGGCTAGGTTGTTTTGCTAGTGGGGATGAAATGCTGGGTCTTGCACGTGCTCTCATGTGGCCTCTATCGGTGAGCTATTTTCCCGTGTGGCTAGTTCCTTCCATAACCAGAAGAGCGTGTTGACTGAGTTCTAATCAAGCGTACCCCAGCTTTCAGCTCTCTTTCAGACTGAATAGGTTTTTGCAGGCTTTTCCTGTTTGAATAATATAAAATGTTGTTGGATACTAGGTTGGGATACTAGTTAGGTTTTCCAGGGTACGTGAGATGTTTAGTTTATAATGGTAAGTGTATTTCATTATTTCACATTCTCTTCTGAAAGAAGCTATGTTTTGATGAAATGATAGGTGCTTAGAATGTCCGTGTGTTAATAGAGGTTTGATAGGGAAAGTGGTGGTGGTATTTGTGTGTAAACATACTTTACACTTTTAAAAGTATGTGCGTGAAAAAATACTTTCCTATTAAAAAATTTTTTATGTTTGTACTTTATGTGTGTAAGTGTTTTACCTGCATGTATGTCTGCCCCACATGTGTGCCTGATGCTGTGGAGCCCGGAAGAGAGCAGCCATGCGGGTGCTGGGAATCAAACAGGGGTTCTCTGAAGAGCATCTGGTGCTCTTAACTGTTGAGCTATCTCCCAGGGTTAGATTCAGGTTTACACTATTTTCTTATAGATTGAGAACTTAAAAAAAGAATTATTTTTAATTATATGTATATGTGTGTGTTTGTATGTTGGTATGTGCATGTGAGTCCCGTTGCCTGTGGGGATCATCAGAAGCATCATATCTCTTTAGAGCTGGAGTTAAAAAGTTGTGAGTCTCCCAGCATAGGTCCTGGGCACCTAACCTGGGTTCTCTGGAAGAGCAGTATGTACTCTTAACTGCTGAGTGTGGTGATATGTTGTGTACCCTAATAAAATTCGTCTGAAGATCAGAGAGACAAAGGAACAAGCCACTGCCACATCTTACCTCTAGGACTCCTCAGCCTGAAAAGCCTTTAGTTCCTGTCTCCTCACGCCTTCTATACCTTTCTCTGCCCAGCCATCACTTCCTTCCTAGTGCTGGGATTAAAGATGTGTGTGCTGCCGGGCAGTGGTGGCGCACGCCTTTAATCCCAGCACTCGGGAGGCAGAGGCAGGCGGATCTCTGTGAGTTCGAGGCCAGCCTGGTCTACCAAGTGAGTCCCAGGAAAGGCGCAAAGCTACACAGAGAAACCCTGTCTCGAAAAACCAAAAAAAAAAAAAAAAAAAAAAATGTGTGTGCTTCCCAAGCAAAGGCATGAGATCTCAAGTGCTAGGATTAAAGGTGTGTGCCACCCTCTATGTTTATAATCTAGTGGCTTGTTCTGTTCTCTGATCTTCAGGCAGATTTTATTAGGGCACACAATATATCACTACAGCTAAGACATATTTTCAGCCCCTTAGGATTCCTTTGAGGGATATTTCTAGAGTTTAAAATACATATAAGTAAGCTGGGGATGTTGGACACACTTTTTTTTTTTCTTTTCCTTTTTTTGGTTTTTCAAGACGGTTTCTCTGTGTAGCTTTGTGCCTTTCCTGGAACCCACTCTGTAGCCCAGGCTGGCCTTGAACTCACAGAGAGCCGCCTGGCTCTGCCTTCTGAGTGCTGGGATTAAAGGCGTGCGCCACCACTGCCCAGCTGTGGACACACTTGTAATCCCAGTGCTCAAGAGGAAGGGGCAGAGGCAGGTGGATCTTTGCGGGTTCAAAGTCTGGTGTACATAGTAGGTTCCAGACCATCTAGCACTGCATGAGACACTGCCTTCCACAAAAGATGACTGGGAGGAAGATAAGCTAGGCATGGTGGCACACGCTTTTAATCTCAGCACTTTGGAGGCTGAGGCAGGCAGATCTCTGTCAGTTTGAGGCCAGCCTGGGCTACATAGTGAGTTTCAGGCCAGCAGAGATGTATAGTAAGACCCCATCTCAAGAAAAAGGTTGGGTGGGTCGGGTAGGCTGGAGAGATGACTCCGCAGTTAAGATCTAACTAATACTGCCTTTGTAGAGGACCAGAGTTTGGTTCCTAGCACCTAGGTTGAGTGCCTTATAGCTGTCTATAACTCCAGTTCCAGGGGATCTGATGCCCTTATCTGGTGTCTGCACTCAAGTGTACATACCCACATAGATATACATATACACATGAGCTTTTCCTTAGGACAGACAAGGCCCCAAAACATGTAATGACGAGATGTTATATTAAAATCATTAAGAGAAAATCTGACTTCAGATTTTATAAAGAAATATCACTTTAGAACCAGGCAACCCCATTGGCCAGTAAGATGGCTCAGCAGGAAAAAGGTACCTCTACTGAGTCTGAGGGCCTGGATTCAATCCTTGGGACCCACAAGGAGAAAAACAACCCTTACAGATTGTCTCTTGACCTCACGTGTGCTATGGCATGCATACCCACATATACAATAAATAAATGTAATGAAGAAATAAATTTACACCAACTTTATTATGCTCACAGAGCTGGAAGTGTAGAGTCTGTGAAGTTAGTTTAGTGAAACAGGCCTGTGATGCTTGACTGTTAATGTTTAGTGTGAAGATGGCATTGTTATTTTAGAAAGCTTTTCTCCTTCTAAACATATGAAGCACACATTTAAAAGTGTTTAGATACAAAAATAACAAAAGCATCTCACTGTGTTGGTGCTTTTTACAGCTGGAGAGGCAGTTGCATGAAGATGAAGAGTTTGCTCGAACGTTAGCCATGTTGGATGAAGAACCCAAGACCAAAAAGGTAACATGGTGTCTGTCTCTGTGTGTGTGTGTGTTGGGGGGGGGGGGTAAGAGTGAGCTCACGTGTGATGTAGGCCTGAGGTAGATGTCCTGTCTTGTGGTTCTCTACCTTAGTTGAACTTGGAGCTCACCATTTCTTCTAGGTTGGCTGACCAGTGAGTGAGCCTTCAGAGTCCTCCTGTCTCTGTCCTCCTGAGCATTGCAGTTACAGGGGTGCACTGCCATCCCTGACTTTCCCCTGGGTGCTGGGGACCAGAACTTAGGTCCCCATGCAGGTGCAGTAAGTGGGGTGACTTTATCCAGTGAGTCATCCCACTAGCTAAATTATTTTAATTTGTAGTTTTTGTGTGTATGGAAATTCATTTGCAAAGTTACTCTTTTTTTTTTTTTTTTTTTTTTTTTTTGGTTTTTTCGAGACAGGGTTTCTCTGTGTAGCTTTGCGCCTTTCCTGGAACTCACTTGGTAGCCCAGGCTGGCCTCGAACTCACAAAGATCCGCCTGGCTCTGCCTCCCGAGTGCTGGGATTAAAGGCGTGCGCCACCACTGCCCGGCTCAAAGTTACTCTTTTTAAAAGATTTCAAGAAATAAAGCAAATCAGAACTTGCCCCATGAAACCATAGGGGTTTTTTTATGTATTATTTTATGTAATTTATGTGTTATTTCAGAGTGATGGGTATCAGTTGTACAGGATGAGGGTTTAATAACTACAGTACTCTTTTTGGAAGCAGACTTTCTCTGTTGCACCTCTTTTTCTCGTGAGAGAGTGCTTTGGTTTTGAGGCCGTCTTTGACAGGTAGCTCTGGGTGGCCCAGATTGGCTTTAAACTCGACAAGCTCCTGGCCCAGCCTTCAGCCTACCCGTGCTGAGATCCGGCATAGCTGCCGCTCTTGGCTTCTCTTGCATTTTCCTACTGGGCTTTAATTGGTTTTCAGTTTTTTGTGTTGGTCTGTTTCCATTTTAGTTTTCAGCTGCATTATACGACTAGTAGTTTGGGAGTTGAGATAAACAAAAGGCTAATAAGGCTTCCATTTCCGGTTTAGGAGACTGGGATGAAATGAGATGTTTTATTGGCGTATTGTTTTAACCTTTTATCTCTTTCCTTATTGGTAAAATGAAGTGATAAAATACTGCTTTTGCTGTGGTAGGTTTTGTGGGTAAATGAATGGCAGTTTATTGTAGTATCTTGCTGGTTTGGTTTGGAAGGTGACCCTTAAACTTAAAACTTTAATCCATTTTAAGAGCAGATTTTGTGGTGGTAGTTTCCCTGTTACTTAATACTTCTGACACTTTTTACACTTGTTTAGGCCCAAAAGGACCCTGAAGAGGGAGAATCATTTTCACCTGTCCAAGCTGATTTAAGCAAAGCAGAAAACCATAAAAGCCCCGATAAAGGTAACGCTAGCAGAGGAGGGTGAGGGAGCACTTTTCTTTTTAGAAGAGGACACTTGGTAACTGTGCTTCAGCATTCTTTTCCCTAACGGGTTGGGGGATGTTTCAGAGGGCCGTTAGAGCAGGCTCTGTTCAGATAAAGGTGCTCCGGACTGTCAGCAGTGGAAGCAGGTCATAGTGCGAAGTGCAGGGTTGTACCCAGCCTTCTGAGCGTCAGCAGCTAGAACACCATGGAGTGTCTCGCTGCTGATGCCCAGGATCTCAGGAGGGTACTGAATCCATGAGTGTGGGACCCATGGAGATGGTGGGCTGATAGATGATCACAGTCCTATAAAATCAGACCTCAAAATTAGCCACGATTTCCTGCTGAATGCATGTTTCTTCTGCACCATTATAAAGTTGAAAACTTTGAAGTCGAACAGTCCTAAGTCAAGGATCACCTGCACTTTTGAAAGCTGGATACTACCTGCCCTTCTGCACTTAGTGTTAGGAAAAGTAAACGATTAGGTACTCTTGGCTTGTTAATTTTGCTGTGGGAAGACAGAGAGGCAATGCCCTGAGCTTTCACATTAGAGGTAGTGTCGCGGTGTTGGCCTCTGACGGACTGTTCAGGCCATATGAAGCTCTTGTGGTTGTCTTGAGTGGCCCGTTCTGCGATGGTCTTGATGTTGAACCGTCTACTGATACAGTCACCCCTTGCCTTTTCTTATCCTTTCCTTTTTCTTGTGCCACACCAGGGATAAAGCTAGGGCTTTGTACATGCTGCTTAAGTTTCCGAGCTATATTCTCAGCCCTCCTCTTGCTTCTTATTTTGAGATAGGGTCCTTCTGAGTAACCCAGGCTGGCCTTGGATCAGTCTGTACCTCAACCATAGAGCTGCGATCTTCCTGCCTCTGCCTTTTAAGTAGCTGGAATACAGGCCTGTGGCCCAGACGCCCTCCTCATTATCTGTGAAGGATCAGTGTCATGACCCCTGCGGGTCCCCATGTTTGTGGGGACTCAAGCTCTTCATCCAAAAAGTGTAGAGTTTACATATAATCTACAGGCAGCTTGGCTTCCTTGTATACTTTAAACCGTCACTGGATTACCTTCATACAGTGTAATGCTATGGAAATATGGAAATAGTTATTATACTGTATTGTTGCAGTGATCAGGATAAAACATACAAAGTATTTTCTATTCATAGCTGGTTGACGCAATGACTATGGTGCCTGTAGGGGTGGGGGGCTAATAGAAAATCTAATTCTAGAAATAAATCTGCTTAGGTAGTACCTTTTAGCCTTGGCAATTCAGGATTTGGGGCTTTCTTGCTATTTTACAGAATTCTGTGTAACGTATTCCAGTCAGTGAGTTTTGTCTCTGTAAATTTTATAGCATATCTGTGGAATGGTCTTTGTCTTTTCACACTGTTTGGGATTGGACTCAGGCTTTGTGCATTGGTGGGCAGGCATTATACTACTGAGCTGCGGCAATGTCTTTCTGTGTTGTTTACAATAGTATATCAGATGGATAGTTTGAATTTAAAACGACAGCTCTCGCTTTCGCTCTCTCTCGCTCTCTCTCTCTCGCTCTCTCTCTCTCTCTCTCTCTCTCTCTCTCCCCCTCTCTCCCTCTCTCCCTCTCTCCCTCTCTCCCTCTCTCCCTCTCTCCCTCTCTCTCTCTCTCTCTCTCTCTCTCTCTCTCTCTCTCTCTCTCTCTCTCGTTTTTGGAGACAAGGTTTCTCTGTGTAGCTCTGGCTATCCTGGAGCTCATTTTGTAGACCAGGCTGGCCTCAAACTCACAGAGATCCACCTGCCTCTGCCTCCTGAGTGCTGGGATTAAAGGTGTGCACCATCACTGCCCAGCAAAATGACAGATCTCTTAATTTGAACTGGTTACAAAGAAGTATTATGTGAATATTTAATTAAAAAAATAAATACGCTATCTGAGCTAAAGTAGTAAATGTTTCGAATTTATATGTGGTACTAAGTACTACTAAAATCACACTGTTGAAAGATGAGGAATGAAAGTGTTGATGCCGGTGTATTCCCCAAATAGCAATAACAATTTTCCCTTTGTAAAAGCAGAGCACTTCTTAAAGGAAAGGAAGCCCGGCAGTCCTGCTAAGCCCAGCCGGGGTGGGAGTTCCAGAGGGTCTGCTCAGCCCTGCAGATCGTCAGCTCGCCAGAGCGAAGCCTGTTCCTCTCCCAAGGCTAGCTCCAAGCTGGCACTTATGAAAGCAAAAGAGGAAAGTTCCTACAAAGACACAGAGCTGACGGCCTCAAAAAGGAAAGAAAACGCCATTGAACTCAAAGGAGAGAAACAAACTCCTAAGAAAACCAAAAGTTCTCCAGCTAAAAAAGAGGTAGGAACTTTATGAAAAGAATGTATTTTGGGAATATGTGTTGGTTCGAGCTTGATTGTTTTCAACTTCTACATTGTTTTAAAAAATATATGATTTGGGGAAGAGGCGAGGGAGAGGAAACTGGTTGGGATGTAAAGACAAAATAAATAGATAAAAGTAATTTGAAGCTGGGGGTGTAGCTCAGTGGTAGAGTGCTTGCCTAATATATTGGAGCCCCTGTGTTTGACCCCAGAAGACACTGTATCATTTAAATCTCTTAAAGAATAGTCATCAGTAACATAGCAAAATGGCCTGCTATGTATTGCTATTGTGTATGAGTAACCGTGCTCATACTCATGTATTACATCCCATAGTCTTGACCCTTGAGGCATTTACTTTATTATGTAAGTTGTAAAGATGAAGAAACAGGCTGAGTTTAGTAACTTTTCCAAGATGGCCTGTGGAGGGGCAGAGCTGGCCTTGAGCTCTGAAGACTGTAGCAGTGTGAGCATTGAGCCTTCAAGCAGTCTGGAGCTGCCTTTAGATATAGCTCTCCTGCTGAACAGACGTGTTATTCTGATCTGGTTACTTCTCCGTGTGATGGTGAATAGAGATAAGAGCACCAATGAGATGATAAGGGCACCAATGAGATGATCAGTGGGTAAGGAGAACTCCATGGACATGTACGTGTACACACACACACACACACACACACACACACACACACACACACACTCGAAGTAAATGTAATAAAAGAATTTTAAAAAACGTGTTTAATGATTAATTTATGAAACCATTTAGAGCAGTGTCTGGGATGTAATAAGTGCTATACATATTTTAGCCTTTTCCCCCCCCTTCCCTGTGTGGCAGCCCTGACTATTCTGGAACTCTTGTTGTAGACCAAACTGGCCTGGAACTCACAGAGATCCACTGCACTGACCTCTGCTGGGATTAAAGGCATGTGCAGCTACCAGCAGAAATGATGCTTTTCAAAAGTGTCATGTCCTGTGTGCCCGCCCCTTGCCCACCCTGGTGATACAGGCCTAATAAGTACTTGAGAGACTGAGTCACGAGGATGTCAAAGTTAAGGTCTGCCTGCACCACAAAGTGAGTTCCCCAAAGACACAAAAAGAATTGTTTTTGTTTTCAGATATATTTAAGTTTTGTTTTTGTTTTTTTTTTCCGAGTGTGGGTTTTTGTCTTTTTTTCCCCGAGTGAGGTGGTGCATGCCTTTAATCCCAGACTCGGGAATTCTGTGAGTTCCAGGCCAGGTTGGTCTACAAAGAGAGTTCTAGGACAGCCAGGACTATTACACAGAGAAGCCCTATCTCAAAAAACCAAACCAAACCAACAGAAAGGTCTTTTTGGACCTCCATTTTGGGAGCACCTTAGATTTATAAGAGAAACCACCATTCCTTCATACCACAGAGGCACTTAGCATTAAAAGCAGAATAGTGTCTGTTTCGCCTGGCGGTGGTGGCACGCATACCTTTAATCCCAGCACTTGGGAAGCAGAGGCAGGCGGATCTTTGTGAGTTCAAGGCCAGCCTGGTCTACAAAGCGAGTTCCAGGAAAGGCGCAAAACTACACAGAGAAACCCTGTCTCGAAAAAGCAAAAAAAAAAAAAAGTGTCTGTTTCAACTCTCATCATCGCGTGTGTGTGTGTGTGTGTGTGTGTGAACATGGAACTGTGAAATGGTGATGACCTTAAATGCTTTTATTTGCAGGAAATGGTCATAAATATGCTTAAAGTATCAGTTAACTTTTTGCCCTCAGATTTTTCTTCGCTGAACACTTATCTGGTGGAGAAGTTTTTCTTCAGGCACACTAAGTACATGAGGAAGTTTACAGAGGGTGACTATTTTGGGGAAGGAGGAAATAAAAGTTTAAAAGTGATATGGTTATTTTTATGCTGTTTTTCAAAGTTGGGCTCAAAATAACTCAGAACCTGTACTTAGGAACATCAGAGTGTAGTAAATTCAGTTGATCTAGTCAAATATTTCTGATTTAGTAAATGAGTGTGCTTCAGTTATGTTATAGCCAGGTGTGGTGATACCTGTAATCTCAGTACTTGGGAAGCTGAGGAAGAAAGATTGATAGTTTAGGGCCAGCTTCTGCTACATAGTGAGACTGTCACAGAATAAACAAAAGGCAGGCATGCAGATAATCCAAAGTTATTTCAGATTTTTACAAAACAGAATTACTGTTTCAAATGAATAACATTCCCAGTTGGTGTATGGGACTGTCGTTTGAAGGTTGTTAAAAACAGTGGCCTCCCAGGGCACATGGTCTAGGCAGCTATAATTTGATAAGGACCTTCTAATGAGTGAGAGCTATTATTAAGTAGGGTTGGGGCTATATGTGATGGTATATGCCACTAATATCAGCACTCAGGAGGCAGACATAGGTAGATCTCTGAGTTCAAAGCCAGCCTAGTCTACATAATAAGTTCCAGGCCAGCCAGGGCTGCATAGTGATTCCCTGTCTCAACAACAACAACAAAAGGCTTGGATTCTGGTATCAGCTGCAGTAGTTGATTTAACTTAAAACCAGCTTAACTATCTTATTGGTCATATCACTTTTATGCAAATAAATATTTTGTTTACTTCAAGAGATTTAGAGTTACTTTTAACTTAAAAGTGATACAAAATAGGAATTGGAAAAAATAATGACAAGTGTTGTAGTAGTTCTGAAAGTTATCAAGGGGGCCCCTCCCTAATATACATGATGTAGACGCACCCAGTATCTGTGTGTGTGTGTGTGTGTGTGTGTGTGTGTGTGTGTGTGTGTGTGTTATAATGTAATTCTTTCTAGGTACATTTTAATTTTACATGATTTTTTTTTCTTTCCCTCTGCCCAAAGTCTGTAAGTCCAGAAGATTCTGAAAAGAAACGCAATAATTATCAAGCTTATCGAAGCTACTTAAATCGAGAAGGTCCCAAAGCTCTGGGCTCCAAAGAAATACCCAAGGTAAGATTCATTAGGATTGTGTTACTCTGTAAGAACTCTGCCTCATGGTCCAGCAAAGAGTTAATAAGACAATTATTATTATTATTTTTAAGATTTATTTTATTATGTATACAGTGTTCTGTGTGCATGTACACTCACAGACCAGAAGAGGGCACCAGATCTCATTGTAGATGGTTGTGAGCCACCATGTGGTTGCTGGGAATTGAACTCAGGACCTCTGGAACAAGCAGTGCTCTTAACCTCTGAGCCATCTCTCCAGCCCCTAATAAGCCAATATTAACAGAAGAATCTCAGCTCCCTTTTTATGAAATAGAAGGTTTTGTGATTCACTGATGGACGCTTAGACATTTTCCTTTAAGTGTAGTGTAAATATCTGATATGTAGGATGTCTGATATGTGACCCCTAAAGGATCTTGATTCCCAGGCTGAGAACCACTGCTTTAGGTAACAACATTGAAATGGGATTTGAAGAATGAAGAGACATCATTAGGTGTGAAGAGGTCATGATGACATGCACAGGATGCTTAAGGAACTCAAAGAAAAGTAATCCTATTATTGGTGCAAAGTGACCAAGGACAGGATGGCTGAGGAAGTGAATAGGGGCATATCTTGGAGGGCCCAATGTTCTGGACTTTGGCCTAAAAGGAGTTTCTTGTTTTAATTTTATTTTAATTATATGTATGGTAGCTTGCTGGCATATGTGTATGTGTATTATGTGCATGTCTCGTACTCTCAGAGGTCAGAAGAGGGAGTCAGAGTCCCTGGAACAGGAGTTTCAGATAGTTGTGAGCCACTGTGTGAGTGCTAGGAGTTGAAATCTGGTTCCCTGAAAAATATCTAAAAACAAAATTTTTTTTTACTTATTTCAAGTGTCTTGAGTGTTTTGTCTACATGTATATCTGTGCACCATGTGTGTGCCTGGGGCCCTCTGAGGCCAGAAGAAGGTTTGAATCTCCTGGAACTAGAGTTAGCTAGAGGCGTGTGTCACCATGTGGGTGTTAGGATTGAACCCAGGCTCTCTGGAAGAGCACCTAACCATTGAGCCGTCTCCCAAGCCCCAAAGAGAATGAGTTGTAAGTATCATTTTGGCTGCTGAGAATAGATTGTATTGGTTAGGGCAGAAAAAGATACAGGTGATCACTTAGGAGGAATGTGGAGAAGGGCTAATGAAGTGATATGTGAGCTCCGTGGGAGAGCACTCAGGAGACGGCAGACCGGGGTTTGAAATGTGTGAGCATCTTGCTGGAGTTCCCCAGGGTGATTGGGAGTCTGTTGAGAAGAGTTAAGAGTGCATGTCACTCCTGGAAGTGGAGGGACTGAAGAAATGCTGTTAGCATTTCCCCCTTTCTTTCTCAGTAAATAATAACTATTCTTTCCTTCCCTTTTTTCTTCCAAGAAAGGTTCTTTATGTGGAGGGGGATGATCAGCTTATGCTGGGCATGCTTTGAGTTTTGTTTAGCGTCTTTTCAAGACTTTTTTAGTCTTTACCAATTTTAATTCTATTTAAAGAGTAATAAGGAGCACGGCATATCATGTATAATGACCATTTTGTTTGTCTGTATAATTTAGCTGATCTATTTACAAGAATTAAAAAAAAGTCTATAACTGTACAGAGTTGTAGTTCAGACTTAGGAGGAGAAGCCTGGTCGGCTCTTAGATTACCAGTTACCTTCCCGGTGGGGATGGATGGTGCCATCTTAGCTTACGTTTCCAGCAGTTTCGTAGGTTTATCTCAGCAGGGTAGTCAGAGAGAGGACGGTGAGAGCCCCAGCTTGATACGCTTTCCAGACCCAGAGCTGGTCTTTCACAACAGTGGGAGTTTCCGTGGGCAGATTTCATTTGCTTGTTTACTGTAAGTCAGGAAAGCTAATTACTGATGGAAATATGAAAAGTGGAGACTAGCGTGAATGTGTAATGTTAGCTTTGCTAACAGTATGTTGTTTCTCCTTGTTCATTTGGTATCTGTTGAATGTTAGCTCTGTGGGAATTCATCCGGATCTACTCTGGTTCTGCTGCAGTCTCCAGCCAGGTTTCACGCTGGGGTTATTTGTGATGTTGAGTGAGAAACGTCACCTCGTTGCCGCTTGGCTCCAGTTCTTTCTTTGGAAAGCTACCATGTAATTTCTTCTCTGCTTGAACATTTTGGTGTTGTAGGGAGCTGAAAATTGCTTGGAAGGCCTGACCTTTGTGATCACAGGCGTGCTGGAGTCCATTGAACGCGAAGAGGCCAAGTCTCTAATTGAACGTTATGGAGGGAAGGTAACAGGAAACGTGAGCAAGAAAACCAACTATCTCGTCATGGGCCGGGACAGTGGACAGTCCAAGAGTGACAAGGTGGGTCCGTCCGCTGGCTCCCCGCGCAGTGTGGCTGTTGGTGGCAGTGCTGCTGGCCACATTCTAGTGAGAGAAGAAAAGGAGAGGCCTGTAGTTTGGTTGTCTCCACATACCGTGTACACACGGTCGGTCGGTCGGGGCTATAGGGTTTTGGCTTTTTAGTGGGGAACATAGTTGCTGTTTATTTGACTTTGTGTATTCTAGTTTAAGTCTTTTTTAAAACATTTTTAACGTAGAGGCATACAGTTTTGTTTTTTAGTTCCAAGTTTTCTTATGCATGCCTTATAGATCCCATCTTAAGGTTCCATTGTTGGAACCTGTGTGAGTGTGAGGAAGAAGCAGAGGTCTGCGCGAAGTAACAAGATGCACCCGACTAATTCTGTCTCCACTTTGCACAGAGCAGTTCTAGGTACATATGCAGCCACACCCACCTTTTTATGTAGGTACTGGGGATTTGAACTCAGGTCCTTTCATTGGTGCACCCAGCATACTTAGCTACTGAGCTATATCCTGAGCGGCCCCCCCCCCCCTTTTTGAGACAAGGTTTCTCTGTGTAGCTTTGTACCTTTCCTGGAACTCACTCTGTAGTTCCAGGGAATCTGAAGCCCATTCTAGACCTTCTTGGGTACCAGGCATACTCATGGTACACAGATACACAGATGAGCAAAACACTCATACTCATACAATAAAATCTTCAAAATAATTACAAATACATTCTGGAGTTTAACTTACAATGTGGTTCTTCATCTACCAGTAGGCCTTAAAATAATTTATCCTCTACAGAAGGAAGTGGTTCGGATGGAGTTCTGATGACTCGTATTTTAATCAACAGGCAGCCGCCCTGGGAACAAAAATCCTTGATGAAGATGGTCTGTTGGATCTGATTCGAACTATGCCAGGCAAGAAATCCAAGTATGAAATAGCTGCTGAAGCTGAGGTGTGTCTAAGACAAACCTGGGTTATTGAAGTTGGCGTAAGACCTCGTGTTTGATGGGGATGCATAACATATAGACACTACTGTGTGTGGACTGGAAGAGCAGACTCCCCTGCACCACAAGGGAATTCCTTGTGACCCGAAAGACTGTGTCTCAGGATGCCTTTGGTGTTTGTCTACCTTTCAGGGGAGGGTGACAAATAGTGTGCTGTGTATACCACACCTACGAATTCTTATCTTCCATCTGTTTGGTTTTTTTTTTAAGACAGGGATTCTCTGTGTAGTTTTGGAGCCTGTCCTGGATCTCGCTCTATAGACCAGGCTGGCCTCGGACTCACAGAGATCTGCCCACCTCTGCCTCCCAAGTGCTGGGATTAAAGGTGTGAATTCCCCCAACCCCCCCCCCCCCCTTTTTTTTTTTTTTTTTTTTTTTTTTTTTTTAACTTAGCCTTGGCTGGTAAGGAATTTGATATGTAGACCAGGCTGGCTTCAAACTCATAGAGATCCACATGCCTTTGCCACTGGAATGCTGGGATTAAAGGCGTGTGCCACTACACCTGGCCAGAATTTTTAAATTTGTGTGTGTGTCTGTCTGTCTGTCTATGCACATGCACATGATCGCAGTGCCCACAGAGGCCAGAAGAGGGCATCTTTCCCTGGATCTAGAGTTATGTGCAGTTGTAAGCCACCTGACATGGGTTCTGGGAACTGAACTCATGTCCTCTGCAAGAGAAGTAAGTGCTCCTACCTGCTGAGCCATGTCTCCAATCCATATTCTTTATTATTGTATTGACTTTATTGTAAATGTTGATGCCTGAACATTTTGTTTTCTGTTCTTTGTTTTTTAAAGAGGAGTTTATCAGCATCTTTAGTGAAAACTTTACTAGGAGTTTTTCAATTATGACAGAAGCTAGTCTCTATTGCCTTTCAACAAAGGGTAAAAAAAATAATAATAATAAAAGAAGAAGGAGTAGGAGAAAAAGAAGAAGAAAAGTTGGCTCGCATGGCTAAGCTGGGGGCAGGATGGACTCAGTCTGCCAAGCTGGCAGTACTGACCCTTTCATTTTCTGTGCTTGCGCCTCCCAGTGAGTGCTGTTTTTCATTCCACCACCTGCCTGTCCACATGCAGGACACAGGAGTGCCTGGATGCCAGGACTACTGTCCCCAGCACCGTCTCCAGTGTGACAAGATGGTCCGCCCAGTTTCTTCCAGGAGAAAAGCCCCAGGGAATGATGGGGTTCTGTACCCGTGGTCAGGTTGCAGTGGGGATGATGGGGTTCTGTACCCGTGGTCAGGTTGCAGGACATAGGGGATGATGGGGTTCTGTACCCGTGGTCAGGTTGCAGGACGTAGGGGATGAACGTGCTGCTCCATGGTCAACTGCGGTATGTGTGTGTGTTTGCCGTACAGCACAGTGTTCCTATTGTCCTTTCTCGGCTCCAGGATCCTGCACGACATTGTGCTGTTCAGCCTCCTCCAGCCTAGGGTAGTCCTGTCTTTACTTTCTTCAGTCACAGTAGGAGAATGTTTGTCGTGGTGTTGTGTGACATTGTCACAATTAGATTGTGTTACCCAGTGTGGCAGGAATACCACAGGGTCATACAGTGTCCTTTCCGGTGTGTCTTGTGCACATGATGCTGATAGATCTTGACACTTGGTTGAGATGGTGTCTGCCGCTCTTCTCCATGAGTGGAATGACTTCCTGCTTTGGAACTGATAACTTTTTTGAGTGGATAGTTATTTTGAATCTCCAGAAATGTCTTCCCTTAAATGGTCATTCCTAAGGTCTAGCATTACTGGAAGGCAGTTAACTGTTTTAGATTTAAGATTAAGATTATTTACATTCCTCAAAATTCACTTTTTTTTAGTGTAATTCACACACCTGTGCAGTGATCATCACTATCTAACTAAAAAGTTATTTGGCTTATTTTTGATGGTATGTATTTTATTTGGCACATGGCATGCATGTGGAGGTCAGAACCAACTTGCCTGAGTTGGTTCTCCTTTCACAGTGTGGGTTCTGAGGATTGAACTCAGGACATTAGGCTTGGTGGCAAGCACCTTTACCCACTGAACCATCTTGTTGGCCCAGTTACTGCATGTAATTCCAACACTGTCATTACCTCCAAGAAGAAATCCTGTACTTACTGATGGTTGCTTGTCGTACCCTCTGCCTGGCGGTCACTGTGCTGTTCCTTGTTTTATGGATTCGCCTGTTTTGGACATTTAATATATGTAGAATCATACCATATGTGGCTTTTTGTTTTTAGCCTTTTCAGTTTTTATACTGGCTTCAAGGCATACCAAGTTGTAGTATGTATTACTATTCAGTCCTTTTCCGATAGTGTCCCATTGTGTGGCTCTCGGTAGTTTTTGGTTTATCCTAAGTTCCCCAGAGATGTTTGGACTCTTTCATTTGATGACTATAATGTGTATGCACACCATATACTACAGTGCTGCTCTGACTTTGTATATGCAAGGTTTTGAGGAGACATTAGCTTTATGTAGTCAAGAAACTTTAGAACAGTTGTCTACCCCATGACCCTCTCTTTTTATTTGAAACTGACCACTCGATTCTTGGCTTTCTGTACCTATGCTAATGTCTGTGAGGTTTGGAGAGTGGTGGTGACCTGACACCTGCACTAGTCCATTGTGACAGCAGCAGCCTAGCTCAGTAGCTCACCTGGCTGTCACCTCGCCTCGGGGGCATGTGTATAGCAGGATAGAAGTCTTCTGTGTTTCATCAGGGGTTGTTTTGTTTTCTTCTGTTTTTCCCTCTTCAGATGAAGAAAGAAAAGTCCAAATTGGAGCGAACACCCAAAAAAAATGACCAGGGAAAAAGAAAAGTTAGTCCAACTGAGAAGGAGTCAGCGTCTAAAAAGAGCAAGCCGACCCCCCAAAAGGACAGCCCTGCAAAGGCCACCAAGAAGGAAGCGAATGTCTTTCGGAGGGGCCTGGACTTCACGGAGCAGGTGGTCAAGGAGACGCCTGGCCACGGCAGGGCTCGGGGTCCGGCCGAGGACCGCAGTGGGGACCGAGTGGAGAGTCTGCTCTGGGTGGATAAATACAAGCCCACCTCACTCAAGAACATCATCGGACAGCAGGGGGACCAGAGCTGTGCCAACAAACTGCTGCGCTGGCTCCGAAACTGGCACCAGAGTTCTCCCGAAGAGAAGAAGCACGGTGATTGCCCACGTAGTCGTTTGATTGTGTCTGTCGACAGGTAGTGCTCAGCTGCACACGTGGGCAGAGGCCCGCGGCTGGGTCATCTGCCTGTCAGCAAGGGTCTACTGAGAGCTTGTCCAGAGCCCAGGGGCTGCCCTAGGCCCTGGTGGCGCTGCTGTGGGCAGGGTGGGAGCCCCAGAGAGTTGGGGACTGTGAGCCAGCTATTAAATGCATGTGCCAAGTACTGTTGTAGGGGTAAGTACAGGGAGCTCGGGATGCCGCGTGGAGTCAGGGAAGAGGATGTGAGCTCTCTGGGAGACAGCTAGGTGCGGGAGCTGTGTGTGATACTGGGCAGAAGGAATGACCAGTCCAAGGTCTGAAGGCCTGTACGCCAGAGAGAGAGAGAGAGCAGTGAGAGCGCTCACCGCCCAGGAGGGAAAGGCATGAAGCCTCGGTCCGCATCGGCACAGTGGCCTGAAGCTCATTTGCTTTTGGTAGTGCAGTAGGGCCGCTCGCGTGCTCTGCTCTGGATGGCCCTGGGCGGTTCAGGAACGATTCCTGCTGCTCTGGGGTGTCTGGGAGATGGTGCGTGTTAATGCTCTGGAACTTCTTCTCCCCTGCAGCAAAATTCGGCAAACTTTCCAGCAAAGATGACGGCTCCAGTTTCAAGGCAGCACTGCTCTCCGGGCCGCCGGGCGTTGGCAAAACCACAACCGCTTCCCTTGTGTGCCAGGTGGGTGCGGTGGAACGGTCAAACCTGCAGGGAGCAGACAGCTCTTGGGTGTGCAGACCCACAGTGTGCATTGTTCTAAAGCCAGACTGCAGAACTTTGTTCGGCTCAGGTGAAGTTTGTCACTGCATCCTTTAAAAATACCATTTTTGTGGCCGGGTGTGGAGGTGCGTGCCCGTAATCCCAGCACTGGGGAGGCAGGTGGAATTCTGTGAAACAAGGCTAGCCAGGCCTACATGGTGAGTTCCATGGCACAGAATGTTTAAAAACCAAAGAGAGCGAGCAGCTGGCCCACACCTGTCACTCTGTTGGCTGTTATAATGGCATCCATTTCCCCTTCAACGTGGAGGCTGTGTTCCCGGGCCCCAGGAGGTGCCGCAGCTGCAGGCAGTCCAGGGCCCTGTGTGGACCACGCTTTCCCTCTGTGCCCCGCAGCATTGCCACTTGGTGCTAGGTAGGCTTCCTCCGTCCTTCTGTGTCTGGGTCCTGGTGCCCTCCCTACCTTCCCACTCTTGTTCTTTGGGGCCATTTTGAAGTTCACTGTGATGCTGTGGCAGGTGGTCTGATAACCAGGTGTGAGCCACTGCACCTGGCTGACCAGCTGCGGTTTTAAGAGCAAACTTCTGTGTGTGTTGTCTGTCTGTATGGTTTAAGAATCTCTAATACAAAAAAAAAAAAAAATCCCCAATACTATTAAATATAAAGTTAAATTTGTTGTCTGTTAGTGTCATACTTAATATTTTTATTCGTGGTTTTTTTTTTATGAGTTTTGGGACCTCTGTTCCTTAATTAGCTCCCCCCACCCCCCCGGTGGGGGACCATTTGCACTGTGATAGTAACAATTTCCAATATTTTGATTAGGAATTGGGCTACAGTTACGTGGAACTAAATGCAAGCGACACTCGCAGTAAGAACAGTTTGAAAGCAGTCGTTGCTGAATCCTTGAACAACACCAGCATCAGAGGCTTTTATACAAGTATGTGCCCTTTGAACCGTGGCTGTAGATGTGGTTTGAGAACAAGTCACTCAGTGTTGTGTGGTGAGCACCACTGTGTGGTGAGCATCCTGGGCTGTCAAGACAGGAAAGGCCTCTGGCGTAACTCCTGGAGCAGTGGTTACCTGCTTTGGTCTGAGAGGGTTCTGAGAATGTGATCAATATGTGTACGTACACCTAGTGTTCATTTTGTATGTGATTTTAGACAAGTCCCACCCAGGTGAATCCTGGAAAGGAGTATGGAAAATAAATGAAAAATACAGTGTGCTGTATGAGGTCATATGGCCTGTGTAAGGCCTGTGGTTGAGGAGGAAATTGTGTGAGGCATTCTGTAATCCACCGGTAAAGGGATGGTATTTGTTCAGAAAGCCTTGAAGAATGAGGGGCCCATTGTGGTTCAGGCTGTGACAGTGGGGGAAATGGAGATGTGTAAGCTAAGGATCAAACGTCCTGTGGAGACTTACTTAGAACCTTGGCATTTTTAATGGGAGAAATTAGTTTTTGAAAGAAGTTGCTCAGAAAACATCCTCTCTCACACACACAGTCTCTTTCTATTTGTGTGTGTGTGTGTGTGTGTGTGTGTGTGTGTGTCACCACACCCAGGATTTTTTGTGTGTTGTAGGGTTTGAACTCAGGTTCTTGTGTTTGCAAGGCAAACATGGTACTGACAGTGACCTCTCCACACTACTTCTTGTATGTGGCTGTTAGTTCATACAGTTGAGCAATCTGGCATTTTCCCTCAAGTTTAAATCATACATAATTTCTAATTTAGAAATTCCAGTTCTTGGAATTTAGCTGTCATTATACTTTAATATGTGCACAATGTTGTGTACACACACACACACACACACACACACACACACACACTGTAGACAGACAAACACACATAGACACATACATACATATGGGGATATTTAATTATTAATATGTCATAGCAAAAGCTTGGAAGCATCTTAATATTTCATCAATAAACTAAATTTTTATACTAATATTAATAATTTATTATTATTATAAAGTCAAATATTAAATTACATTAAAAAAGAAGTGTTCTTGGGGTTGGACATTCCCTCTCCTGGTGTGTAGACATTCATGCATACAAAACACTAGTATACACAAAATAAGTAAATCTTTTTATTATTAGGGTTTTTTTTTTTGTTGTTGTTTTGTGCTTTTTGCTTTTTGAGACAGGGTTTTTTTGTGTAGCCTTGGCTGTCCTGGAATTCGCTCTGTAGCCCAGGCAGAGATCCACCTGCCTCAGCCTCCCAAGTGCTGGGATTAAAGGCGTGTGCCAGCACTGCCTGGCAGATAAATAAATCTTAAGAAAAAAAAATATCTATGGATGGATGGATGGATGGATGGATGGATGGATGGATGGATGGATGGAAATGGATCAGTGGTCACTGATTAAGTGAAAAACCACAAGGCACACCTTTAAGGGAGCTGCTGGGGAGAAGAATTGGGACTGCAGGAGGGTGGGAGAGTTTCTTCTCATGGCGTAACTCCTGCAGTTGTCCAAACTTGAATGTGTTTAGAACTTCTGGAAACTGGCAGTTTGAGCGTGTTCACACTGTGTTTTTGTCCCGTCTCACTCCTGGCCAGGTGGAGCAGCTCCTTCGGTAAGCTCGAAGCATGCTCTCATCATGGATGAGGTCGACGGCATGGCCGGCAGTGAGGACAGGGGCGGAATTCAGGTAATGCAACGCTCTGTCTTTCTGTTTTACTGTTGGGTTTTAGATGAAGAAATACGGGTCATGTGCTTGGATAGTCATAGCAATTGAGGGCTTTTTAAAAATACTAAAATATATTGCGTAATATCTTGTTTTTTTTTTTTTTTTTTTTTTTTTTTTTTTTAAATGATTTTTATGTTCTAAATTTGCCTTTTAGGAACTAATAGGCCTGATAAAGCATACTAAAATTCCCATCATTTGTATGTGCAATGACAGAAATCACCCCAAAATTCGCTCTTTGGTTCATTATTGTTTTGATCTTCGTTTCCAAAGACCTCGGGTTGAACAGATTAAGGTATGATGATTGTCATTAAAAAACAATGAAAACAACCGATTTATTTGGTGTGCGCCCAAGAGCACACACTTGTGAGCTAATGCATGTGCAGTAAGGTGTGTCAGAGGGCACCCTTTGTCTGTTAGTTCTCTCCTGTACCAGGCAGTTTCTGGGGCCGGTCTCAGGCATCAGGCGGGACGGAAGTGCCTTTACCCTCTGAGCTAGCCTACTAGCTGTCTTCGGGTTCCCATTGCTGTGATGAAACTCCGTGACCCAGCACAACTTGGGGAGGAAAGGGTTTTTTTGACTCACATCACTGTTCGCCATAGAAGGAAGTCAGGAACTCAAACAGAGGCAGGAGCTGATGCAGAGGCTATGGAGGGGTCCTGCTTATTGGCTTGCTCAGTCTGCTTTCTTATAGAACCCAGGACCACCAGCCCAAGGACGGCACCACCCACAGTGGGCTAGGCCTTCCACATCGATCACTAATTAAGAAAGTGCCCTGCAGGTGCCTGATCTTATGGAGGCATTTTCTTAATCCCCTTTCCTCTTCTTGGATGACTGTAGCTTCTGTTGGGTTGATATAAAACTAGCCAGCACACTGGCCCAGAATTTCTTTTTTAAATGACATTATCATCTTTATAGAAAGGTTGATTTTAACTTTAGACAGTGTCATATTGTAGCCAGTGAGTTTATCCAAGGTGTGTTGATTGCCAAATGAAAACTCAAGGGTCAGTTTTTGTTTTTTGGTTTTTCAAGACAGGGTTTCTCTGTGTAACAGTCCTGGCTGTTCTGGAACTCACCCTGTAGACCAGGCTGGCCTCGAACTCACAGAGATCCACCTGGCTCTGCCTCCCAAGTGCTGGAATTAAAGGCGTGCGCCACCACTGGCTGGCTCAAGGGTCAAATTTTAAAAGTATCTCATAAATATTTTTATAGAATTGCAGATGCTATTAGTTTAAAAAAAAAGGTCAATGATAATTTCCTTGCTTGTCAATTTCAGAGTGCAATGCTGTCTATTGCATTTAAAGAGGGTTTAAAGATCCCTCCTCCAGCTATGAACGAAATAATTTTGGGAGCTAATCAAGATGTCAGACAGGTGAGTAAGATATATACTATGTGACAGTTGTTACTTTCCGAAATTTGATTTTATTATTTCTGTGTATAGGTATTTTGCCTGCATGCATGTCTGCACTGTGGGCCAGTATTGGCAGAGGCCAGAAGCGGGCATTCGAATCCTTGGAACTGGAGTTACAGGTGGCTGTGCGCTGCTGCCATGTGGGTGCTGGGAGGGCAGCCAGTGCTCTTAACTGCAGAGCCGTCTCTCCAGCTCTTGACAGCTGTCAATTCTTTTGCCCCCTCATTCTTAGGAGACCAGCAGCCCTTCCTCATCCTGACATTGTCTCACTGACGTTTCTTGTAGGTTTTACATAATATGAGCATGTGGTGTGCACAGAGCAAGGCACTGACTTACGACCAAGCCAAGGCTGACTCTCAGAGGGCCAAGAAGGACATCAAACTGGTAACCGTGTTTCCCTTCTTAGTTCTGAAGTGTTTCTTGTCCTGCTTGTACGGTCTTTGTGGACAGCGTACTTCCTTGATGGACCTGTGAGCCCAAGGACTTGTCAGACCTGTAGACAGCGGCGGCAGGCCAGTGCACTTTTCCTCAAGCATGATCATCTTCGTTACAGATTGCAGAAGTGGGTGTTTCACGGGAGACCCAGGCTTTATCGTGCAGGGTGGCTTTTTCAGCGCACTTTCTGCCTGCATTCATGGCCGGCGTGGTTTTGTGCTGCTGGGAATTAGGTGTTTAACCTCCAAAGCTGAGGTCTCTGTCACTTACCTCTGTGCTCGGTTTTGCTCGTTAGAGTGATGATAAGTTTTTTTGTTTTATTGAGACAGGGTTTCTCTGTGTAGCTTTGGAGCCTGTCCTGGAACTCACTCTGTAGCCCAGGCTGGCCTGGAACTCACAGAGATCCGCCTGTCTCTGCCTCTCGAGTGCTGGGATTAAAGGCGTGCGCCACTACCAGTCTTTTCCATTTCTATAGCTCTGCCTTTTCCTGGGTTTCATACAATGGGAGTCAGATAGTATGTGGTCTTTGGAGGAAGACTTCTTCCGCACTGGAGAGTTCATTTGTGTACATTTAAGGCTCCGTCATGTCTCTTAATGGACTGACCGACCGCTCTTTTCCTTTCCCGTCCTTTTTGGTTGTTTCGTTGGTCTTTCGAGATTGTGTGGCCTGGAGCTCAGTTGGGCTGGCTGTAGGACAGTGTCTAGCTGAGGCTGACCTTGAACTCCATCTCTCAAGTGCTGGGATTACAGGTGTGTCCCACCATTCCTGGCTGTATTTTTTTTTTAAAGGATTTATTTATTTATTATGTATACAGTGTTCTGCCTGCACATATCCCTGCAGGCCAGAAGAGGGCACCAGATCTCATTACAGATGGTTGTGAGCCACCATGTGGTTGCTGGGAATTGAACTCAGGACCTCTGGAAGAACAAGCAGTGCTCTTAACCTCTGAGCCATCTCTCCAGCCCTCCTGGCTGTATTTTTGATTAAAATTGTTGAGTAATAGGCCTGGATATGTATCACTTTATTTACCCATTTGGTTATTGAAGGCCATCTTCGTCCTCCCAGATTTTGGCAGTGATGATAAAGGTGTTGTGAACTGTTCATCTGGGACCCCCGAAGGCTCTGCCACTCTCCTCCGTGGGCACCGAAGGTCCTGGTGCTCCATCTCTTTCCCAGGATTGGCTTGGGTCATTCGGTCATTATGTGTCCTTCTTTGCAGGGTCCATTTGACGTTGCCCGGAAAGTGTTTGCAGCTGGAGAGGAGACTGCACACATGTCCCTGATGGACAAATCGGATCTCTTTTTCCATGACTATTCCATAGCCCCCCTCTTTGTCCAGGAGAACTATCTCCATGTAAAGCCTGTGGCTGCAGGGTAAGCACTGAGGACAGGCAGTGAGGGCAGGTTAGGACCCTCCAGCATGGCGGAGGCCGCACGCGCGTGCGTGCAGAGCGGCTGGGAGGGAGAGTGTAACCCGGACTGGTTCTTCTCCGCAGGGGGGACATGAAGAAGCACCTGATGCTCATAAGCCGGGCCGCAGACAGCATTTGTGACGGTGACTTAGTGGACAGTCAGATCCGGAGTAAGCAAAACTGGAGTCTTCTGCCCACACAGGTGAGTGCCGGCCTGCCTCGGCCGGAGAAGGCTCTCACGGTTCCTGTATTCATAGTTAACATTTTTAATTTTACGTGTGCAGGGTTTTGCCTGCATGGTGCATGCTGGTGCCTGTGGAGCTCAGAAGAGCACACCAGAGCCCTAGAAATGGAGTTACTGATGGTTGTGAGCTGCCATGTGGGTGCTGGGAACCAAACCAGGTCCTCTGGAAGAGCAGCCAGTGCCCGTGACTGCTGAGCCGTCTCTGGTCTTTGTGGCAATTACAGACTGTTTAGAGAAAAATACTCTGGTCGCTGTTGTCTCTATTTGTTCAGAAGTGTTTTAATGTAGCGGAGGAATGGGAATAAGAAGTCTAGGTGTCAGCTCCGGCCACAGGTGGCCATCAGGAGTGTCACCCGCGGTTCTGCATGCAGAATCTTGGTGCGTGTGTGGCTGTCTCAGAAGGAGGTGCAGAGCCCCTCCCAGAACTGGTGCAGCCAGGGCAGGGATCGCAGGCTTCTTCCTTGTTGCAGAAGTCAGTTGATGTGAGGTGCCGTGAAAACAGATTCACTATACACTCCATCTTTAAAAGCATGCCTTGTGCGTGCAAGACAGCAGCCCTCTACCACTAAGGCGTCCCACAGCTCTGAGTTTGCTGTCCGCTCAGCAGCGTCACTTGTCTGAGGAACAAACACGGTTTCCAGAAAACTGCCCTCTCTGTTCTATTGTTTAAGTCCTGAGCTGTGGCGCTCTGGTTAGCCTGGATTCATTCCGTAACCAGGCTGTTCTCAGACTTGTGGCTGCCCTGTGTTGGTCTCTCCAGGTGAATATCACCACACCCGACCTTCTCTCAATTGTACCCATACATTTGCTTGAAAATCAAAACAGCTCAGATCTTTTTATTTTTATAAAACTGGTACAAAAAAAGTTTTCATTCCTTAGTAATTGTACATTTGAGATTTTATCTTAAAGAAGTAATTTTAAGCACAGAAACAGCACTATATCAAACTGTTCTCCAAGCATGAGTTTTGATAGGAAAACACCGCAGGAAGCTCTCGTGCCCAGCTCCAGGGTGGTTCACAGAGATTAGCTAAGGAAAACTTGTGAGTAAATATTAGACCAAGACAGGATACAATGTTTATGGAAAGTTTAGTTCAAGCCTTCAGAAAACTGAAACGCTGGCCAGAGAAGACGTCTGAAGTCACACCACCCCTCCCCTTTGCCTCTTCCTGGTGGCAGTTTAGTGTGTTCTCACCTCGCCAGTTCACACTCTCATCGCGTTGTGCCTTCGCTTGCTCATGTTGAAGGTGACCACATTCCCCTTATGGCAGGGAAAGGATGGGTCATGGAGGTTGGCTGGTCAAGGCTGCAAGGTGACCTGAGACCGTTTTAGACCAGGGTGGGTTGCAGTCTCTCTGTTTTCATTCCCTTCCTCTTCTCTCCACTTCACCTCTGTGCACTGGTGTCTGTGTGTGTGCGCACAAATCTGTGTGGAGGCCAGAGGCCAACCTTGGGAATTAGTCATCAGGTGCTGTCTACCTGGGTTTTTGTTTGTTTTGTTTTGTTTGGTTGTGTTTTGAGCAGGGTCTTACTGTGTAGCCTTGGTTGGCCTGGAGCTCTCTTTATAGATGAGACTGTCCCTGAACTCAGAGAGATCTGCCTGTTATACCTTCTAAGTGCTGGGATTAAAGGTGTGCACTGCTATACTTAGTTTTTTTTTCTTGTGTGTGTGTGTATACACATGCATGTGGCTGTGTGTGTGTGTGTAAGCCAGAAGAGGGCATCGAATCCCCTGGAGCTGGAGTTAGAGGTGGCTGTGAGCCACACCACTAGTTGTGCTGGGAACTGAACTTGTGTCCTCGGAAGAACAATAAGCACTTTTTTTTTTTTCAAGAGAGGGTTTCTTTTGTAGCCCAGGCTGTCCTGGAACTCACAGAGATCTGCCTGCTTCTGCCTCCTGAGTGCTGGGATTAAAGGCATGTGCCACCATGCCTGGCCAGTAAGTGCTCTTACCTGTTGAGTTATCTCTCCAGCTCGTCCGTCCGTCCGACCATCCATCCATCCATCCATCTATAGTAGATGACTGACTGACTGACTGACTGACGTCTGTCTGTCTGTCTGTCTGTCTGTCTCTCTCTGTGTGGCTACGTGCCTACAAGTGCCGGTACCCAGGGAGGCAAGTCTGTTGGACCTTCCTGGAACTGGTGTTAGAGGCAGCCCAGTGTGGGCGCTAAGAACTAAACCAGGGTCCTCTGGAAGAGCACTAAGTGTTGTTAATGACTGAGCCATCTCTCCAGCCCCCAGGTAATAGAGCTGGGGTCTCTTGATGGCCTGGAGCTTGATTAGGCTACAGTGGCTGGTCCCTGAGTCCCCAGGATCCTCTTGTCTCCTCTCCAGTGTTGGGGTTACAAGCCTGCATTACAATGCCTGGCTTCTCCATGGCTGTTGGGATCTAACTCAGGTCCTCATGCTGGGCTGGCAAGCACTTTACTGAACTCTCTGCCCAGTCTCTATTCTGTTGTTTTCTAGGGGAGAAGCTTCCCATACCTGTGATTAGGACAGGGAAGGGGTGCCGTAATCAGGCACTGGGCCATTACTTCATCCGTAGACTGCCAGTCCACTTTTGAGTGCTATAATGCACTGACCACAAACTGGGTAAAACGTAAAGAAAAGTTTCTTGAGCTCACAGTTTTGGGAGATGAGGAGCCTGTGTCTGGTGATGGCCTCCTTGCTTAAAGAGTGCTGAGGTGGTAGAGTGTATCATGGCGGAAGGTGGACGTGTACTTGATCTCTCTTTCTCTTATAGAGCATCCAGCATTCACTTAGGAGAGCTCCATTGTAGTGACTTTCCCTATTCCAAATCACTTTGCAGTGACCCCACCTTCAAAGTTGGGTTAAGTTTCCACCTCTTCATACCTCCCAATGGGGAGGAGAGCTGCTAAAGAAATAACTTTATACCAAATTTAAATTCTGGACTATGTTTGATTTCCCCCCTCTCCCAGGCCATTTATGCCAGTGTTCTTCCTGGAGAGTTGATGAGGGGCTATATGACTCAGTTTCCCTCCTTCCCAAGCTGGCTGGGGAAGTACTCCTCCACGGGCAAACATGATCGGATCGTTCAGGACCTAGCCTTGCACATGAGTCTCAGGTAAGTGAATTAGTGCATCCCTGTTACTTTGGTGGTAGGTGCATTAGCTCTACTCCGTAAGGATAGTACGCGCTTGAAGATGGCTTGAAGTTTGAGGTTTGACGGTATTGCTCATCAGCTAAATGATCCTGGATAAGTTCCTGCCATTTGGCCTGAATCCTATCCTCTGATGTCAGCATGAAACTTTAAAAAAAAAAAAAACAAAAAACACAGACAAATGGCAGTTGTGTCCTGATTTAAGGGACTTTTTTTTTTTTTTTTTTGGTTTTTTCGAGACAGGGTTTCTCTGTGTAGCTTTGCGCCTTTCCTGGAGCTCACTTGGTAGCCCAGGCTGGCCTCGAACTCACAGAGATCCGCCTGCCTCTGCCGCCCGAATGCTAGGATTAAAGGCGTGTGCCACCACCGCCCGGCTGGGACATTTTTTAAAACCATCTGAGGTCTGCTATTTTTTGTTGTTACTGGAAGCGTGTCTGTTTAGTGGTATAACACTGCTCTTCAGAATAGTTAATATGAAGAAACAGCTTCTACCTGTTTTACTAGAAAGCTGACCCAGTCCTGTCTGAGATAGGGACACAAGTTGGCACACGCAGGAGTGTCATTATCTGCCACTCAGATAATGAAGGTGAATACACTTGGGAATGTTTAAAGTTCAAAAGTACTCGAGTTTGTCACAGTTTATTAATATTTATAAGCTTTTACAGTGTGAAAGATCTGCTTATGCCCACGAAGGCTGCTGAAGAATCCCATTTCCATTTCTGGCCCGGCTGTTACTGCTGGATCCGGATCCACCCTGGCCACTGTGTAAAGGCGAGGCAGTTCCTGGCCTGGGAAGTTTCGGTTCCCCTAAATTCCCTCGTGCGACCTCATGGCAAGAGTCCTGTTCCACCCCAGCTGTCTGTTGCTGCTCTAACACAGAATGATTAAAACCACCGGAAGTTTCTGTCTCCCTGAGGGGTTCTCTGGGTAGGCACAGTGCCGTCCCCAGGTCCTTATAAAACGGAGGCTGCTCTGTCAGAGTCAGGGAGATCTGGAGGACTGTTCTGTGGCATGGGAGATGGGGAGCCCCCAGGCTGTTTGGGGCTCGCTGGGATTGCCAGTGTCACTTCCACACCCAGCCTGGGGTCTTCGAGCTTGAAGTACCTGGGATGATATTGCTGGGCTAGAGGCAATTGTAAAAATTTAGAATGGTGGCATTACAAATATTATTTTGCTCAGTTTTTTACTTTAAGGGAGTGCCAGTATTTGGGAGAGGAAAAAGTCATTTCTTTATTTTTTGGGTTTTTTTTTTTTTGAGACAGGGTCTCTGTATAGCCCTGGCTGGGTCGGAACTCACTCTGTAGACCAGGCTGGCCTTGAACTTACAGAGATTCGCCTGCCTCTGCCTCTGGAGTACTGGGACTAAAGGGTTGTGCCACCACGCCAGCCCAGAAAGTTAATTCCTGATAACATTCTAGTTCTCAGCAGCCCAGAACCTGTTTCCCTGCTTCCTCTGGATGGCATAGACTATTCCCAGCTTGGCAAGCACATGCTCTGCAGTTGTTGGGTTTAGGAAAACCCTGCCCTGGGAGACTCAGAGTGTAGACATGAGGAAGTGCACAGGAGGTGTTCATGTACAGTTTTGTCTGGTACAGTCAGACCTAAGAGTCACACACCCACTCCTGCAGGACTGGCACTAACGTAGGAAATCTCACTGCTGTTTCCGATGCCTTTAGTGTTTGGGGCTGGGAATGACGTGCTGATACATACGGCTGTGGGAAGGCTAAGCACAGAGACACAGTTGTTAGGGTGTTCGATGGAGTCAGATGGAGTAGAACCAGTGTTTGCTTGGCTGTCAGAGCACAGACGTGGAAAACTGCCTTGGAGCAGAGTGGGTGGAGTGCTGGGTGTCCCAGGGCCCTGTTAACGGCAGGCGGCCCACCGAACATTATTAGACTTGGACCGGCAGTGTAGGGTGGATGCATAGGAACACATAGCTAACTTACAAGTTCTGGTTTATTGGTTAAGTTACAATGCTTATTGAAATTTATATCTGTGTAACCCTGTCTGGCCTGGAGCTCTCCATGTAGACCAGGCCAGGGCAGCCTTGAATTCCTGGAGAGATCTTCCCGCCTCTTCTTCTAGAGCACTGGAGTCAAAGGCATGCACCACCATACCTGGCCAAAACCTTTTCCCATTTCAGGTCATCGATTCTGTGACTTGAATTCTGTGTCTGTTTTTAGTGCCTCATTTTGAATACAGTGTTCTGCTAGATGTTGAAGGAGCTGCTATTGGTCGGTTGATGATGTGTGTCCGTCTGCATGCTAGAGTGCTTGTGGAGGTCCAAGGATAGAGTTGGTCCTCTCCTTCCCTTGGAGGTCCTGGGGTCCAGCTCAGGTCATCAGCTTGCATGGCAAGTGCCTACGCCCACTGAGCCATCTGGCCGCCCTAAGAGCTGTTTCTCTAAGGACAAAATACTGTTCATTAAAAGGATCTGTGAAATAATTTACATGTTTTAAAATAATTACATGTTGAAAAGATAAAAAGCCTTGGAACTGTGCCTGGTTGACTGGTGGTGATGATCTAAAGTGGGGGGTTGGTAATGGGGTGCCATCGAAACGATTGAAAAATGAAGATGTGTGTCCTGTTTCAGAACTTACTCCAGCAAAAGGACAGTGAACATGGATTACCTGTCACACATCAGAGATGCCCTTGTGCGACCCTTGGCCTCACAAGGGGTAGAAGGAGTTCAGCATGTTGTCACACTTATGGACACATACTATTTGATGAGAGAAGACTTTGAGAATATCATGGAAGTTAGCAGCTGGGGTGGCCAGCCCAGTCCCTTTTCCAGGCTGGATCCCAAGGTGAGATGCACACACACACACACACACACACACACACACACACACCCCGCCCACGGTTGCTGGTAATGAGCATGCTGTCCAGCAGTGCTTGAGGGGTGTTCTGTTTGCTTTGGACAGTTGGTTCCGCCTCCCTGAATCTTCGCTGCCTTTCTGGCCTGTGCTTTCCAGAGACGGTATTTCAGGCTAGTGCTCAGAGAAGACTGCAGGATCCGACACTCCAGTTTGTATTTTTCACCTTGACCCCAAGTTGAGGGAAAACAGGAGGGCAGGTGTAAGGTGCAAATGCAGATGTGCTCTTGATGGGAGGGGATGAGCCTGGGGCAAACGTGAGGTGGTGGTGTAGGGTAGAAAACCATGAACGGGGTTAGGGCCGGAGGGTCTTTATAAAGTTTGTCTTCTACTTTTCCCTTCCCTTTCTTTCCTTTCCTCTCTTTCCCCCTCCTTTTCCTGTTTAGTCCAGACTGGCCCCGAACTCCTGATGCTCCTGCCTTAATTTCCAGGCTTCTGGGATGATAGGCCTGTGCCCCTCTTCTTCCTTCCTGAGTCTACTTGCTGGCCCGGTATTTGTTCCACTGGTGCTCTCCCATGAACACTAGCGATGGAACATGACCTCTGCGTGCGTTCAGGGATGCAGCTTTAGAAGACAGTCTCTGTGACTTGTCCTCTCTAGAGTTGACTTAACGGCATCAGTTTCCTGTTAGAGCAGTCATCCACTGTCGGGATGCCGACTGTTTGAAGCTGGAAGGAAGCTAAGGTTACCAAAGTTACTTAGTACTCTGATAGTAAAGATGAACGGACTGGTGTTCCTTTCCCAGAACTAGAAATCGAGCCTAGAACCTTCTGTGTACCAGACGTGGACTCTGACTGCCGAGGTCTCTCTCCAGCTCCTTTTAAACTTTGTTTTGTTTTTGTTTTTTGAGACAGGGTTTCTCCATGTAGATTTTGTTTCTATCCTGGATCTGGCTTTGTAGACCAGGCTGGCCTCGAACTCACAGAGATCCTCCTGGCTCTGCCTCCCAAGTGCTGGGATTAAAGGTGTGTGCCACTACACCTGGCTTAACCACTGACTCTTATTTTTTTTTTTTTTTTGAACTGTGGGCTCAAAATTCTCAAATAAATAAACCATAAAAAATCAATGCCATGAGCTGGGGATGTAGCTCAGTGGTGGGGTTGTCTAGTGTGCACAAGGCTTACACCGGCTCTCTAGTAACACATGGACACCAGATGTCTCTAGAGAGACTGAATAGACTTCATCTCTATTATGTATGTAACTGTTTTGCAAATAGTTTAAAGGGATTTCCTCCGTTTCTCAAAACTTCAGCTTAACTGATGTTAATGAATTGTCCAGCACTCAGGTAACCACTTCCCTCTGTATTTCAGGTGAAAGCAGCCTTCACAAGAGCTTATAACAAGGAGGTCCATCTGACCCCATACTCACTTCAGGTAGTAAAGACATCGAGACTCAGCACAGGCCCTGCACTGGATTCTGAATACCATGAAGAGTTACAAGAAGAAGACAGTCAGTCTGATGAGAAAGAGCAGGATGCAATAGAGACCGATGCCATGATCAAGGTAGTGTATGCAGCTATGGACAGGGTACCTCCAAGGAGAGGACCTTTTCCTCTGGGTAATGTGCCTTGGGAGTACTGAGGTCTGTTCCACATGTAGCAGGGTAAGCTGAAAATAACAATTCTGTCTTGCTCATTGTAATTGAAGGTGATGGGATGCGTTTTATTTACACACACACACACACACACACACACACACACACACACACACAATTATTTTTTAAAATCCATTCATCCATCCATCCATCCATTTTTATGTTTTTTTCAAGACAGGTTTCTCTGTGTAGCCCTGAGTATCCTGGAACTTGCTCTGTAGACCAGGCAGGTCCTGAACTCAGAGATCCTCCTGCCTCTGTCTCCCAAGTGCTGGGATTAAAGGTGTGCACCACCATACCTTGCAATTTCATTTTTATAAAGTAAACTTATGGTAGTGGAAGTGCCAATCAGCAAGAACATAGGCCATCATTGTGATGGTCATGGTCATGTGCACTGTAAGAACATAGGCCATTGTAGTGACGGTCATGTGCACTATAAGAACATGTGTGTTGAATGTGTGCATGTGTGTGTGTGCTTCTGTTTCTGTCTACCTTAGTTTTTGAGACAGGGTCTCTCCCTGAACTTGGAGCTTGCCGCTCTGGCTGGATGGCTAGCCAGTGAGTCCTCAGATGTACGTGCTGTGTTCCCCCACTCCCTAGCACTGAGGTTAGAGAAGTGTGCTCCCTGCCATACCCTGCTTCGTGTGTGTGTGGAGGGTCTCAGCTCAGGCCTTCAAGCTTGGGCAGCAAGTGTGTACCCACCGAGTGGTCATCACCCCTGCCCAGAGTACTGTTTATACTTACTTGGTGACTGGTGTATGCTTTCATATCACAGGGGCATCTTACAGCATAAACAGAAAAACGTTTTAAACAAACCTGTTGCTCACTTCCGTTATTTGCCTGTAAGGATTTCTCTGAGAAAAACTTGGTAATTTGTCTTTGCTGGTAACAATTTGAATGAGGCACGGAAGCAGCCAGCTGTTCACAGCTGCCAAGGCGAAGGGTGCAGCCTTCTCTCCTGCACCGAGTGTGCGGTTCTGACTCCTCCTGGGCTGCGTGTCGTCTGTAGGAACAGGCCCTTTGCAGCTGAACTGGTTCCCTCTCTCCCTGTCTCTCCCCTCATCACAAAGCGAGTATGCTTAGATCCTCCATGAGAGGCTAAAAGGGAAGGAAGTTCGTCACGTAGACGTTGCCATATCTGTCAGCCGCCATTATTCTGTCCATTATTCAGGCTTTCCTAAGAACACCGAGTTCTGAGTGCAGGAAACTGCCTTAGACGGGGCGCACCTTAGTTCTAGGTCTGAGTCGGTGTCCTCTGCGCTGCCACCTCTCAAGGCTCTAAGAGGAGGCGTGGTTGGTGCCCTGGGGGCAGCGGTAGAGACCTGTGACCTTGGGATTCTAATTAAATTGTGGGCAAAGATTATGCTGTCGTTTCGTTTACCCACCGTTTGTGTTTTTCTCCTCCACAGAAAAAGACAAGATCTTCAAAGCCTTCAAAACCAGAAAAAGACAAGGAGTCCAAAAAAGGAAAAGGAAGAAGCTGGAAGAAATGAAACTGTTATTCAGTTCCAATAGCTGCTTTTCACTTACCCTCTCGACTAGTCCAGCTGGTCCAGAGAACGGAAGCCTTACCTTTGCCAGAGTAACCATGTGTAGACAGTGGGGTGGGTGGCCTGCTGGTCCCCTTACAAAGGACGGTACAGCTAGACGGTCGGACTAGCCAGCTCTCACGCACCTCTTTGAGAGGTGCAGAGGACTGCCCCAGCCCTGCACTGTCCCTGCCCACCGATTAGATTGCTGGGATCCAGGGTGACTGTAGACTCAATACTCAGTCCCCACACAGGCTTTGGAGCCAGCCGGATGTTAGTTAACCATAGCCAGTCTGGGCAGTGGAACAGAGGCAGCCTTGTAGCTTAAGTTTCTCCTAATGGCCTTTAAGAGGACCAGTGCTGATTTTTTTTTTTTTAAAAAAACATGGTAGTTCTTATTTTATGGTGAAATTCTGTAAATAAACCTTAATACAAAGCAGCCACCACCTGGAGCTGAGCACTCTTGGTCCATTTTCAGGTATCTTGCAGAGTATGAATCAGGAACCAAATGTCCATGTAATGCATGGATCATTCTTAAGATTGGCATCTTGTACAGCCAGGTGTTAAGCTGGTATGTTCCTTTCCTGGTTACTTTGGTTAGATTAAAACATCCGGCAAACCCTGTGACTTGAGGGTCTGCAGGTGAGGAGCTAGAATCCCAGCATCCCTTTGCACTGACCATGTTGCTGCTGTAGTCTCAGAGGCCTCTTGGCTAGTCGGGTGTGCAGACACTGGACTGCCACACATTCCTGTCTTCCTGCAGTCTCAGCCTTCGGGGGAAACCATAGCGTCCAGGATGGGGCAGATTCACAGGCTGGTCCATTATGGCTGGAGGTACTGTCCGTGATGGAGTTCATATCCCTACTGAAGTTTCCAATGTATCTAGAACTGTGCTTGTGGAAGGACCCTGGGGCCATTGATGTAACCTGGCCTTTAGGTGTTTAACTGTTTTTAAATCAGCAAGTGCGCAGAGGACCATGCTGCCTCTGTGAGGTATATGCCAAAAAGAATATAAGGACCGTGCTCTGCCCGGAGGATGCATGGCCTTGTTGGGAGAGGAGACAAAGTCCTGGAGACATTGCAAGTGTAATAACGAGTGTGAAAAAGTGTGTTTCCTGGAAATGGGTTCATTATGGAAATAAACTGCCCTGAAGCCTGAGCCTCCGAGTCCTGCCCTCACTTCTCTGTTGACACTTGGCTGCTGCACGGACGGTTTCCTCACTAGAGGAGACTCGTGTGCACATTCATCCATACAAGTCAGGCCTCCTCAGACGGACAGACATTCCAGGAAAGGCCCAGTCTTCTGCTTGCTTTCAGAACAAAAAAGTGGTGTTTCCTTATTTAATATAGCTACAATTTCAATTATGAGTGCTGTGAGCAAGCTGTAAAGAGTTTCTTTTCGAGTGTTGACCTGTTGAAGTTATAAACAAATGACTTCCTGACGTTCTAGAATGAGTGTGCTCACAAGTGAAAGCTGAGGCCTGTAAATCCCAGAATACAATGGGCTTGGCTTCACACATGCCAGGTGGCTGTGACTCTTCCTCAGTGGGGTGAGGAGGTAACGGGAGGCTTAGGACTGGTGACCTCTCCTCAAGGTGTACTGCTTAGTGAGCCCCCAAGAAGACATGTTTCCGGGGAAACCAAAGGAGTTAATTTCACAGTAGGAATTCCATCAGCAGCAGAATGAGCAGACAGATACTATGTTTATTCACTTTGTAAAGAGGATTGTCTTTGGTGTTTTGTTCAAGGGACAGACCCTGCAGTGTTCTGTCTGTCCTGGCCAGACTTTATAAGGCTCCAAGCCACGCTCTCTCTATACAAATCCAGGAAAATGTTACAAATCTAGTCAACAATTTTATTTTAAAGGAGATAAATAAAAAAAATTATTAGAAAACTGGGTATTTACAATGAATACACTATTAACGTGTGGAGTGCGCTGTGCAGGACTTCGCAGAGGAAACACACAAAGTTCAGTACAGAGCAGGTTGTCACTGCGGAAGCGGGATGTGCTGGGCTCTTTGATCTTTCCGTATCCAGGGAGGATCAGTCTCCAGGGCTGCCAGGGGTGGGCACAGCCTCCTGAGGGGAGATGCCATCTACTCAGGAGCACCGTCTAAGAAAGGGACAAACATATGCCTTTAGGAAGCTCTCAGGTGGCCTGCCTTTAATAAAGCTGTATTTCCTGACATTTCCGGAGCCCAGGAGCCCTACGGACAGACATACAGCATTGAGCTTCCTGAGCACAGCTCACGGCAGGCTGGTGGGAGTGCTGATGGAGCCCCCTACTGTGAGGGATGTGCACATGCCCAGGATGCCCAGCGGGCTGTGGAGATGAAACAGGTAGGTTCCGTCTCTGAGGGAAGTTGGGGAGCAGTAGCAAAGGAGACCCCACCATGGCAGTGTGTAATCCCAACATGGCTGATAACGCCACAGTTTAGGTTTCTATCATGTATCGCATACCATGATGCAAGGACAGGATCTGGAGAGAGCCTGGGAGCTTTCTTGACAAGGCTCCACTTTTAGAGGTGGTAAAGACACGCAAAGGTGTGAATTTGAGACAAAATGTAATAAGCAGCTAACCACCTAGAGGTATTAGAAAGCAACCCAGGTAGCAGCCGGAGGATGTCATCTTCTGAAAGAATCTGCTGGGTTAGATTCAGGGCCATGTGTCTGTCTGCACCCGAGAGTAAGTCCCTGAGGCAGGGGGATGGCTAGAAACCACGTCATGATGAGTTTATCCCCTGAATAAAAGTTGATTTTATTTTATCATATAGCCTACTAAATGGGATAAAGGGAGAAACCTTTATCCTCACACAGTTAATTGACAAAATTGAACATTCAGAAAACTAAGAAAAAACTAATTAGACTGGAGGTTTTTCTTTAAAAAAACATCCTAATAGAAAAGGTTAGTGAGGGATGGTGTGGCAAGCCTTTAATCCTAAGACTTGGGAGAGGCAGGAGGATCACTGCAAGTTCAAGGCCAGCTTGATTTGTAGGAAAACCCTGTTTCAAAACTAAGGGCCTGTGAGATGGCTCTTTGGGTAAAGGGGTCCTGGTGACCCGAGCTTGGCATTTTTGTGCCTTGAAAAGATAGCAAGAAAGTGAAGAAGCCCACAGAGAAAGTAGCTGCAAACAGTACACCCTGAAGCTTGCATCTAGATGTAGATTATAGAGTCAACTCTTAGAAGTCACACAGGGCAATCCAACTCAACCTGGGCTAAGACCCGAGGGCTGCACAAATGGCCGACAAGCACCCCGAAGGATGATCTACACAGTGTTAGAATATCCATGAAACTGGACCCAGGTGGCACGCTGCAGCACACTCACTGGAAATGGACAGAATACTCGGTTTCAGTGAGGATGTGGGGAAGCTATGTACGCTGCTGGGCCTAAAATGCTGCCGCCCTGTGAAAACAGCCCCATGGTTCAGGAACGGCAAAAAGGCCAATGAGGTGGATGGAAGCAGGCTGAGGCTAGCTCCAAGCCTGTATGCGTGTGACTGAGACCTAGAATTCCATTTTAACCAGGGCAAGTTCAAGATGTTCTATTAGGGTTGTGGTGGTTTGAAAAATGACCCCCATAGGGAGCGGCACTATTAGGAGGCGTGGCTTTACTGGCGTAGGTGTTGCTTTGGAGGAAGTGTGTCACAAGGTGGGCAATGAAGGTAAAGCTCGAGCTACACTCATGGGACAGTTGCTTCTGCTGCCTTTGGATCAAGATGTAGAGCTCTCGGCTCCTCAGCACCACATCTGCCTGCACGCCACCATGTCCCGCCATGATGATAATGGACTGAACCTCTGACTGTAAGCCGCCACCCCAAGTAAATGTTCTCCTTTATAAGAGTTGTCGTGGTCATGGTGTCTCTTCACAGCAATAGAAACCCTAAGAGGGAGGTGACCTCTCTCTCCCTCCCCCTGTAGTAAAAGCTCTTGATATTTAGCAGGTTTTGGCTTCCTAACTACATTCCTCTGCCTCCCTCCTGTGTGTGACCCTGTGAGCAAAAATCCTTGTCCCTGGAATGAGGTAGAGGAGTGTCTGTGTAGCTTTGTGTGGCCAAAGTGAGACTTCAGAAAAGAAACTGAGACTTCAAAATCTCTGGAAGTCAGACTTTGTACGGCAAATAGTCAACTAGCTGGCTTAAGGGCCTGTTAAGAAGAACTCCATGTAGTTTGATAAAATACAGTCTCGTTAGAATTCATGATGCTTGGCTAAATAACCACGTGGGAAACCATATGACTTGCACCTTAACATTGAAATAAGTAAGTTCGTTGTCCACTGAACTCTGACAATTACGTTCTACACAAAAAGGAGTTGTTGCCAACACGAAGAGTTAAGCCGCGGCCCCTGGGCTGGAAGGAGTGTGCACGGCGGGGTCCTTACCTGGGCCGGCTGCTCACTGGTCCGTCTCCGTCCGCAGGTACTGGGTGCAGTCGGAAATTTTCTTCAGCTGACTGAAGTTTAATCTTTCTGAGCACATGGGACATGTGCTTTCACTGTTTAGTAAGCTGTTTGGGGAGACAAATGCAGAGTAAATTCAATATGTAATTAACATGTCTTTATCTTCGGGTTAAGCTAATGAGAAAATCAGCCACCTGCCGCACCTCTGCACCCCCACGCCCCCACACCTCTTAACGCATCCATCCACTGAGGAGGGATAAGGACTCGGGGTCATTCAAGAGGCCCTGGGGGAGGATGCTCTCAGAGGTCGCGAGAGGTTCTTCCAAGAATACAGATGTGGGTCTTTAGGAATACAGAGTGAGGAGCCCTCACAGGGGAGGATGGAGGACAAGCGGCCTGTTTCCGGACCCAGCTCTGTGACCGGGGAAAGGACAGACACTCACATCTTGAATTCTGAGTACAGCGCAGGGAAGCCACAGTGCGGGCACATTGTCCAGTCGTCTTTCAACATGTGTCGGCCCTGGAGACGGAAGAGTGACGTTTAGCATCTCAGAAACACTGAGCAAACCACAGCCGAGGACAGGCTCTGACTTAGGACACTACCGCCACTTCTTGCAGGGGGCAGCTGTCTAGAAAGATGCAGCCAAGGGCTACAGCTGGGCTTGACTTAGCAGATTCAGGTGTAAAGATGGACTAAACTTCGGCTTTTTCTTTCAGTATGTGATTTTTTTTATTTATTTATTTATTTATTTATTTATTTATTTATTTATTTATTTATTTATTTATTTTTTTTTTTTTTGGGTTTTCGAGATAGGGTTTCTCTGTGTAGCTTTGCGCCTTTCCTGGAACTCACTCTGTAGCCCAGGCTGGCCTCAAACTCACAGAGATCTGCCTGCCTCTGCCTCCCGAGTGCTGGGATTAAAGACGTGCGCCACCACCGCCCGGCCAATAATGTGAATTTATCTGTCTTCAAAGTATAGTTTATGGTAGCCAAGGAATGAACAAATTTGACATTTTAGTTTTCTGATAGTAAGTCTTTTTGGAGGATGGGGTTTTGCGAAAGGGCTTCTCTCTGTAGCCCTGGCTGTTCTGGATCTCGCTCTGTAGACCAAGCTGGCCTCGAACTCACAGATATCCACCTGCCTCTGCCTCCCGAGTGTTGGAAAAAGGCGTGCGGCACCATTGCCCGGCCCAATAGGTCTTAATGGCAGAAATAAACTACGAGTTATGAACGCCATAGTAAGGCAGGTAGGTGTGGCATCTCACCAATGCAGCTGACCTCAGGACAAAGGTACCCAGGCGAGCCTACCAGGAGAGGCAGACTGCACCGTGCTACGAGGCCAGTAGAGAGCAGAAAAAGCACGTGAGCGCACAGCCCTCGACTGCTGAGTGGGAGGTGCCTAGCTCTGGAGAGGTCTTCCCCTGTGCGCTCTGAACCTCACCTGCTGACCGTGGGCTTTCATGCTGATGTTCTGGAAACTGAGTCAGGATAGTGTCCATGGTGCAGGACACGTGGGTGTATCAACTATTCCGGAGGAAAGGGACCTTGGTATGGAGACACTTACTGTCGCAATGCAGTAGGGGATGTTGTTCTTACAGCCGGGACAGAGCAGCTCACACTCCGGGAGAAGAAACTGGCAGAATGGGCACGGGGTTGTGACCTCTTCTGTCTCGGACGTATCCGGTCTCCTGGAGAAAGCGTCACATGTCATTCACAAACACCACTTGACTCCCTGTAACGTGGTGAGCACGGAAGCGGCACTGTCTGGAAAGAACTAGTTCTTCACAGGCCCAGCTCCACCCCAGCTCCCTGGCAGCCGGGCCCAGGGCCTGGGAAGACGAAGCGCACTCGGCCCGGCCAGGCAGCTCCAGCCGGCGTTCACAAGCGCTGCGCTGCACTGGTGTGACGGGAGTGAGTGTGGGATTCCCATCTCCCTCCCGTGGAACTCAAGTAAAGGCCACCCAGCACCGCTCTGACAGACACTGCTGGGCTAGTGGGCATGTCCTAATTCTGTGACATCCAATGTGGTGGCGTGAGCCACACGGAGCTTTGTAGTTCAAAGGACGACGTTTTAAAGGTTATTCTGTTTTCACATGTAAGCCACTGGTGACTAGCACATAGCCACAGGCCAGTCCTGTTGTGTGGGTTAGAGAAAGGTCAGTCCAGGCTCAGCGCTGGTCAGTGTGGCACGAGAGCCATCTGTCCATCTGTCCATCTTGCAGTCACATTTCCCCCTAGTGCTCTCTACACTGGAAGTGTCCCTGGGTCAGACTGACTTGGTTTGAGGCCACTTAGGTTGACCGGTCTTTAGAAAAGGTGTGCTCCTGCAGCCTCGACCAGCCTCAAAGCTCTGCCGTGGTGTAGGTAGCTCCTGCCTTGATTAGCATTTGTGTTGGCAAATTTTTTTTTTTTTTTTTTGGTTTTTCGAGACAGGGTTTCTCCTGTGTAGCTTTGCGCCTTTCTTGGAGCTCACTTGGTAGCCCAGGCTGGCCTTGAACTCACAGAGATCCGCCTGGCTCTGCCTCCCGAGTGCTGGGATTAAAGGCGTGCGCCACCTGGCCTGTGTTATGTCAACTTGACACAAGCTAGAGTCACTGGAGAGGAGGGAAAACCAATTGAGAAAGTTCCTCTATAAGATTGGGCTGTAGAGCCAGGTGGTGGTGGTGGTGGCAGTGGCGGCGGCGGCGGCGGCGGCGGCGGCGGCGCACACCTTTAATCCCAGCACTCGGGAGGCAGAGCCAGGAGGATCTCTGTGAGTTCGAGGCCAGCCTGGTCTACAGAGTGAGATACAGGAAAGGCGCAAAGCTACACAGAGAAACCCTGTCTCAAAAAACAAAACAAAACAAAACAAAAGATTGGGCTATAGACAAACATGTAGCTATTTTCTTAATTGATTGATGGGGAGGGCCCAGCCCACTGTGGGTGGGGCCACCCCTGGGCTGGTGGTCCTGGGTTCTGTAAGAAAGCAGGCTGAGCAAGCCCTAGGGAACAAGCCAGTAGGCAGCATGCCTCCCTGGCCTCTGGCTCCTGCCTCCAGGTTCCTGCCCTGTTTGAGTTCCTGACTTCCTTCACTAAACATTTACGGAAGTGGAAGTGTAAGCCGAATAAATCCTTTCTCTCTTGCTTTTTGGTCATGGGGTTCCATTATAGCCACGGTAACCCTAACTGGGACAGCACTAAGTCCCACTGGCTTCTGTTACCAGTGAGTCATTCTGCCTGGTTGGGTCGAGGGTCCTCTAGGTATAATGTCACTACTCTGATTAAGTAGTGAATAGCTGCTGAGTTTTCCTTCTGCAAATTCAAGTGATGTTTTCTACGTCTTATGTCTAGGATTCAGTGTCCCCACAAAAGGCAGCCATGTTCCCCAGTGCCAGCACTGTCCAGAGAGGGCCTATGGGGAGTGTTGATCATGGAGGCTCTGCCTTTATCAATGAACTGACCACTGGCAGACTCAAAGTCTGAATGATGACTGGGGATTTCGAACCGTGGATGCTCAGCTCACTCTCTTTTCCTTTTTATTTAGCTTGGGACTCCAGCCTGCATTCAGGGCACAAAAGTCTCTGGAGGCATCCATATACACATACCCAAAGGTGTGTCTCCTAGGTGACTCTAAATTCAGTCAAGTTGATAGCAGCAGTTAGTCATCACACCCCGCCCTTCCCCCACCCACTTTTTTTCAGTAAGCCCGTGTAAATTAGAAGCCCCATCTGAAAAACACCCTAAAGGTGTGACTGGACAGTAGAAATGGCTACGTCTGCCCACCTGACCATGGCCTCGATTTTCTTCTTGTACTTGGCATCAATCTTGTTTCGGTATTCAGGCCTCATGAGCATGGCTGCAAAGCTGAAAGCAGAGTTCTTCAGGCCTGCCCTGTGGCACTCGATCACAGTAGACGTCAGGATGGGCACGATGTCTGCGGGACACCCCGGGAGCAGAAAGGAGACATGTCTCAGAAACAAACCGAGCGAGAACAAGGTGGTGAATTCCTACATGGGCCAAGTGTGGCCCTCTGACTTTTGTATGGCTCACGATCTGAGAATGGTTTTTACATTTTTTTTTTTTTTTTTTGAGCTGAGGATCAAACCCAGGGCCTTGTGCTTGCTAGGCAAGTGCTCTACCACTGAGCTAAATCCCCAAACCCCGGTTTTTACATTTTTAAATGGCTGAAGGAAATAACAAAGTATTATTTTGTGACATGTTAAAACTGTCTGAGGATGAGATCTCTATATCCAGAAATTAAAGTTCTATTAGGACCCAGCCCTACCCATTCATTTACATATTGTTCCCACCAAATGGTGGCAGAATAGTTGTGACAGACCAAATGGCTTACGATGTTAACATCTGGCTCTTTAGAGCAAGTCTGTTGACACCTGTCACACTGAATGGTGAAGTCTGTTCATTTAAGAATGTTAGGATGACAGGAGACGGAGAGACAGGAGCTTTCCCAGAAGCCAGGCTTGCAAGCAGTAGTTTCTGGGAGAAGTATCAAATTCTGGGGTGGCCTTGGGGACCCCAGCCTACCACTTCCTGGAACTGTTGTGGAGATAAATGATCTGACCACACAGGGAGCTGCGAACATGCCTGGTTGGGGGAGGGTGCGCCTCAACACTGAGGTCCCAGTGTGCACAGAGCTCTGGTGGGACAGGACTTACGAGATGGGAACTTGCTGATGTTGTTGGCTACGCGGATGAGCATGCGCGCCCCCTTCATATGGTCTCCATTCTTAACATGAATCTGAAATAAATGATGTCTTTCATTCTTGCAGCCTTATATAAGCTCCAATCCACGCTTTCTTTCCCCAAACAGTTCATTGCTTGTGGCCCAGACACGACTGAGCTGAGATTCCCAAGCCTTGTCTTGTTCCTGCCATGGGGGCTCTGCTTCCTATGTCCTCCTCCAACATGGCACCTGGCACCACGGCTCTGTCCTATGTCCTCCTCCAACATGGCACCTGGCACCACGGCTCTGTCCTATGTCCTCCTCTAACATGGCACCTGACACCATGGCTCTGTCCTATGTCCTCCTCCAACATGGCACCTGACATCATAACTATGCTCAGTATTGTATTCTGCCTTGGGACACTAGGTAAATCCCCGGGCCACCTTTTACCGGCCTCTGTGGGTTAATGGGTTGTCTGAGACCTGAGTGCCGAGTGAGTCAAAGTCTGGGAGGGAAGAGAAGGGCAGCTTGTGAAAGAGGTGAGTCCAGCCTGGGCTGGGAGGTTGAAAGTGAGGCCAGTATGCATGGGGTTTGGGAAGCAAGGAGGGCTGAGGCTAGGTGGGATGAGGTTGTGGCAGGCAGACACCCAGACTCAAAGCCACAAAGAGACGGTGACAATTTTACATCCATTTCTTCAGCCTTGACAGGATTAAACTGTTTTTGTTTGTCTTTTGTCTTTTTTTTGGTTTTTCAACACAGGGTTTCTCTATGAAGCCCTGGCTGTCCTGGAACCCACTCTGTAGCCCAGGCTGGCCTCAAACTCAGGGATCCGCCTGCCTCTGCCTCCCAAGTGCTGGGACTAAGGGTGTGCACCACCACTGCCGGCCTTGTTTTGTTTTTTTTGAGACAGGGCCTCTCTATGTAGCCTTGGCTGTCCTCGAACTCACTATGTAGACCAGGCTGTCCTGGGATTCAAAGAGTTCCCCCTGCCTCTGCCTCCGAAGTGCTAGGATTCAAAGTGTGAGTCACCATGCTCAGCCCCACGGGTTAAGCGGGTTTGATACCACAGTCACCAGTTTAGGACGTCCTGGCAGCGCTTGATGCTACGAGAGACTGGCACAAAGGGGGAGTCCCATGGGTGCTCGGCCATTGAGGGGAGTAGAAGCCTGGCTCAGCATGGAAGGGACAGGTCCTGGGCAGCTGAGGGCCAGCTCTGCTTGGGCAGCTCCTTCCAGAACCTGCTCTTGCTTCTGCTCCATCCCCCACCACCTTGTTTTGAACCCTTTCCCACTTCTTTTTTTTTTTTTTTAAAGATTTATTTATTTATTATGTATACAGTGTTCTGCCTACGTGCCAGATCTCATTACAGATGGTTGTGAGCCACCGTGTGGGTGCTGGGAATTGAACTCAGGACCTCTTGAAGAGCAGCCAGTGCTCTTAACTGCTGAGCCATCTCGCCAGCCCCCTTCCCCACTTCTTATGCCTCCATTTTGCTGGGTTCTCACTCCTGAGCCGCTGACCTCCTCTGTCACGTCTGAAGCTGGGAACGGCCCCTCTGCCTCTCCAGCCCTCGGTCCTTTGGGTGCCCGGAAGGGAGGCATACACCCCCAGGGCTGGATGCTGGCATCTAAATGCCTACTCTTTATAATCAGTGTTTCGGGTCTGTGTAGTCTCCCATGGCTATGGAAGTCTGAAAATTAAAACTACATAAAGTTCAAAGTCCACGCTATCTGCTGGGTCAGCTCCATCCACCCAAGTGCTCCACAGCCAGACCCGGCGGTAGGGGACGGGGCACTCTACTGGTCAGCACAGACACGAACAGTTCCACCACTAGAAAGTTCTGCTGAACTGTGTTTAAGTAGCTGATAATCAGGATTTAAATCCTTTATAACTGGACTTTGTGAGGGGTCATCAAGGCTGAAGGAGCTCGCTGTACTGGACAGACAACTGTCTTAGCACACCACAGAGAGAACCCGACATCACTGACGTTTGGGGGAGGTCTGTCAACTGAAGCCCTAAGTGAATGACACACATATGCAGGGGCTGGGGAGATGGCTCAGCACACGCCAGTTCCGTCCCTGTACCAGTGGTGGGTGGATCTCACTGTAACTCCAGCTCCAGGGGATCCCATGCCCGTGGTTCCTGTGGGCACCACACTCATGTGCACACACCCATACACACATGGTTAAGGTGATAAAAATAGGTAAATTGTAAACAAAACAGAAGCCAGGCACGGTGGGTGCACGCTGTGATCCTAGCCCTGGAGATGGGAGGCAGAGGCAGGAAGATCGCCACAATTCAAAACCAGCCAGTTTTCCACGCTAAGTTCCAGGCCGGGCAGGAATAAACAGCATGACTCTGTCTTAAAACAAACAATAACCAAATCAAACCAAACCCCAGTACACCAGGATGGGATGCAGCTCAGAGGTACAGTGTTTGTCTATTATGCTGAGGCCCCGGGCTCAATCCCAATCTCCACATATACAAAAAAATACAAGCTGGGCGGTGGTGGCGCACGCCTTTAATCCCAGCACTCGGGAGGCAGAGGCAGGCGGATCTTTGTGAGTTCGAGGCCAGCCTGGGCTACCAAGTGAGTCCCAGGAAAGGTGCAAAGCTACACAGAGAAACCCTGTCTCGAAAAACCAAAAAAAAAAAAAAAAAAAAAAAAAAAAAAAATACAAAAACAAAAGCAACCAAACAGAAAGGCTCCAAATATACAAGTAGAAACAAACAGGCCAGCTTGCATGGGGAGAGAGATCCTGCGTCCGAAACAACAACAATACCAAGAACCAAAACATGGACAAATACACATGGCGGCGGCGGCGAAGTCTGCGGCGTCTCTCCTCCCACCTGAATGGCTTTAGAGCTCTGAAACCTCACAGCTCCCTCCCAGGAGGAAGCCGCTGCTGCTCGAAGCTTCAGGTTCTCCTCTCAGGAGTCACTACCGCAACTACTCACTTCCTGCCCTGTCTACACGGGGCAGCACTCTGGAGTCGGCCTACGCTGCTTTTGCTCCCCGAGAATACAGAGACGCAGGAGCTGGTTCCAATGCTTGGAGAGGCACCGCAAGGAAGCCCCGTCTGGAGCAGACCTGGCAGGTGAGACCCCACCCCACCCCACCCCTCCAGGCCTCACCCGCACGAGTATGTAGCTGTGCAAGATCATGAGGTTGGTCGCCATCTCCGAGGGGATTTTGATCTTCTGCGCTTTCAGTTCTGCGTACATACTGAAGAGAACGTCATGCGCGTTCCGGTAGTTTCCTTGGAAAGAGAGCAGAGGGGTGTCACTGCAGAAGACGCGACCCTCGCCTCACAACGCGTTTGTGAATCACGTTACGAACAGCATTTCACACATATGGCGATGTAACAGCTTTTCTATTTTTGTTGATGGTAATGACAGCCAGTGAGTCACTCTGGGAAAAAAGGGTGGTGCCTTAGAGGTGACCCCCAAAGTGTGCTGAATCCCGAGTCCTTCAAGTCCAGCCTCCTCCTCAGGCCCATGGTTAGCTTCCTCTGGAGCTCGGTGAGGATGCCAGGGTTTCTAAAACCTCAAGCCCAACACCCCCAGGCCACACCCCAGGCCACCAAAGGGGATGGGTGCCGCAGCTCTGTGGCAGGATATCTAGTTATGTGTGAGGTGCCGTCCCCAGAACCACAAAACCAGAGCCCTCAAAGGCAGGGAGATCCAGTGAACATTCCGAGGCAGAGGCTCACAGCCCGCCACCTCCTCAGCCCTTCTTGGCCTCGCCCGTGGCACCGTCTCCTCATGCCTTGCTCTCTGGTCCTTCACCCCGGTCATCACCATCCTCATCTCCATCCTCCATCTCTGCCCACACCTTGTTCCTAGGAAGCCCTCGTCCTTTCCGGCTATATTCCTCTCTAGTCTCATTTGTCACCCTGAATAACAACTCTGAACTCAATTTCTTTCTCTTCTAATCACGAATCTCACGGGCAGAACTTTGGCCCAGTTCTCTCTGGGTCCCGAGCTCCCAGAATGCAGTTACAGAGAAGAAACTGATCAGCAAGAGAAGGCCTCAGCACGGTTACCCACATGCCCTGGGATGGGGAATGATTTTTCCTTCTTTGAATCCTAGAAAAGGCCATCTGCTTGGTCCTCTGGGGTCAGAGCAAGCCTAGGCTAGAATCTAGCTCCTCTCTCCTGGGCTCTATTCCATTACCTGCAGCTCGGTGTAAAGCACTGTCCCCGCATGGGCAGGGCCCTGGCTTGATCCCCAGCACCCCCGAAGCCCGTCCGAGTTAGGGACGCACCTGCAGACTGCTCTTCGCGGGCGATGATGATGGCGGTCCGGGCGGCCTCACGGTACTGTTTGAGCGCCATGTACAAGCGGAACAGGTACTTGGCATCCTGGTGCACAAAACCATTAGTGAAACATCACTTTCTCCATTAGCCAAGGGGGAGAAACACTTCTAAGTGTGCCTTTCAGTCGAGACCACGTTCAGCTCCCAGTACCAGAGGGGACATTTTAAAAAGCCAGCGGGCACAGCTTACTCTGCGCGGGAACTTATTCTAAGCGGTTAGGAAACTGACGAAACCTTCAGACCTCCCCGGTCCTCATTCTGTGGACGGTAAGTGAACCCAGGGAGAGGGACAGCGAGGCTCTGGAGCAGTGACCAGGATGCATTCTACTCCTGACCCCGCTCCACACAGCCTCTCCGGGGATGGGGAATGGACATCTTAACACTGATATAAGTCTTCTCGGATTATAATTCCCCTTAACCGTTTCCACCGATTGCAAACGGAGGCTGTTTCTCTCTGTACTTGGGGCTGGTGTCCAGTTTATTAAAATTAGTGGCCCTAATGGGAGCAGTGTGAGACGGCACACGAGGGACTGTGTCTTCTGACAAGTCACCCAAGCCCCTCTGGGTCTCAGTGCCTTTATCTGGATGATAAGGGCGATGGGTGCAGAGACTCGGTCTCTTCCCTACCGTGAGGGGATGGCTGCCTCTCCACACCAGTGGCTAGAGTCTGTCACAGCAGATGGCTTCCAACATGGAGGCGGAGGAGGAGGACAAAGGGCTCTGGGCACTTCCTAAGACATCACATCTGTCCTCATCAAGATGGAGCAGGTGGATCTCTTTAGTAACATGCGGGGGCCATGGATTCTGGCAGATGCTCTTAGCCTCGACCTTACAGTGATTTACACTTACATCTAATATGACTTTATATTAATTCTCCAGTGTACAAATATGAATAAACACTGTCATTTTTAGGGCTCATTGCTAAGTCAACAGTTTCGATGATTGCTTTACACGGTGTCTAGAATAAACAGAACTGTGGCAGTTTAGAAAAAACTGTGGTTGGGAGGGCGGTTCCGCCAAAGGGCGTGGCTGTTGGGCAGGGCCCCAGTCAGAGTGGCATTCGTGCATCCTCTGATGTGGGTGTGGCTACTTTCAGGGTGACAGTCTGCAAAGGCATGGCAGGTCATAAGAGGACAGGTCAGGCCGAGGCATGAACCCCAGAGAGCCCCGTACCTTCGGCATGCCGTCACTCTCCCCCATCAGATGGTCTATCAGCTGATTGGTCAGAAGCTCGTCTTTGGCCTGGCCCACCTGGTTCACAGGAGAGAAACCCCGTTAAATCCTGCATCTTAAACTCAGCAGGGATGGGGAGTGAGGGCAGAGCAGAAGAGCAAACAACTTTCTGCTAAGGAAATGGAATAAAAAACACCTAAGAATTAAAAACACCAAGTAAATGACTTGAAATACAATTTAGTGCCGAGTCCTTTTTCATTGGTTTATAGTCTTCCTCAATGAAATTGCATCCTTAGAAGCTGTAGTTTTTCTTAGCTGCTTGTAACAAAGTATGACCTTTTCCTTTGTATACACAGAGAATGTACTTCTTGGGTGTTTCAATAAGATAATTAAGGGTCTCAGCAGTTAAGAGCATCTGCTGCTCTTCCAGAGGACCTAGCTTCAGGGGATCCAACACCTTCTGGCTTCCATGGGTTCCTTCCCCCACATACACATAAATAAATTTTACACACACACACACACACACACACACACACACACACCCCAGGGGCTGGAGTGATGGCTCAGCAGTTAAGAACTGAGTTCAATTCCCAGCACCCATATGACCACCGGGAACTCCAGTCCTGGGGGATCAAATGATCTCTTCTGGCCTCCACAGGTGCTGCAGAAATGTAGTACACAGACATACGTGCAGGCAAAACACCCATACACATTAAAATAAAAACAAAAACACCCACTGTCACCAATACCGCCACCAAAACCTCTCAAGATTAGTGACCAACATACTTTTCGAACAGCTCCATATCTTGAGCATACGTGCTGTGTCTTAGGCAGGCTGAACATTGTAATCTGAGAATCTGAACTCAGATGTGTGTGTGTGTGTGTGTGTGTGTGTGTGTATGCATGCCTGTGGGTAGAGGCCAATGGAAGATGTTGGGTTTCTTCTACTGTTCTCACATTATGTTTTGGGACAGGGTCTCTCACTGAGCCCAAACCTGCCACTTCAGCCAGGCTGGCTGTCTAGCAAGCTCCTGGGATCCTCCCACCCTCACCTCCAGGGTTGGTGTTACAGGCACATGTGACCATGCTTGGCTTTTATGTGAGTTCTGGGGATTTGAACTCAGGTCCTTGCCTTCACAGCAAGGACTCTTACCCACTGAGCCACCTCCCTCGACCCTGAAAATGGAAACTTTTAAAGCACCAACATGATGCTCAAAGAGTTTCCAATTTGGAAGCCTTTCAACTTCAGAGTGAGGGAACTTTCTGGCAAGCTCGAATAATCAGTGTGAGAGAACTACACCAGTGTGGGTTTATGGGAAATGGAGTAGCATTTTCCAAACTGACTACGAGAAATTTCTACTTAAAGGAGGACCCACAAGGTCTTCTCTTTACCTAAGGTAGTGTGTCCTGATGTGAAAGGATAGGTCTTGTTTGCTTTAATAATTCAGGAAAGAGGGTGGGGATGGGAATAGATTGTGTGTTGACAGCTGTCAAAGTTAGACCATGGCTACAGGAGTAGGATGTTGTATGGGTTGGTGAAGTTTTGCATATATTTGGAAGTTTCTGGGTTTGTTTTGTTTGTTTGTTTGTTTTGTTTTGTTTCTTTGTTTCTTTTTTTGAGACAGGGTTTCTCTGTGTTGTTGCCCTGGCTGTCCTAGAACTCGATTTGTAGACCAGGCTGGCCTTGAACTCAGAGATCTGCCTGCCTCTGCCTCCTGAGTGCTGGGATTAAAGGTGTGCACCACCACCTCTGTTTGGTTTTAAGACAGGGGTGTCATGTAGCCCAGGCTGACCTCTAACCCACTATGTAGCAGAGGATAACCCTGAATCTTCCTATCTCCACCTCCTGGGATTACAGGCATGTGCCACCAAACAGTTCTGGGGATTAAACCCAGGGCTCCCTGAATATACTCTACCAATGAGCTACATTCTTGGCTCCTGGAAAGGTCTTCAGAAATTAAAACAAACACTAAATAAACTATTAGCACTCTTCGAAGTTCCAATTCAGAATTTACTTACAGTTTCAATGGCCATCTCTATTGCCACATTGTCTTCTGAGCTTGGGCATTTCAGGAAGTGCTTTAGTGCCTAAAAGGAGAGATGGACAGCAGCTAAAAACCATCAGGCTGTCTGTGTGCACTGGGCAAATCAGCTTTAACACACAGAGACCAAATGTGGACGTGCCGTGATCTCAACCAGGGCTCTGCACAGTTCCGGGCCTTTTGCCTCTGTTCTCTGGTGACAGTGTGTTACTAGGCAGCCCTGGCTGGCCCGGAACTCATCATGCAGACTAGGCTGTGACCTTACCGAGACCCACCTGCCTCTGTCTCCTGAGTTCCGGGATTAGAGGTGTGCACCACCACCCTGACAGATTCACTTCAAAAGCTGGGTCTAGTTCTAAAACATGGATAGATCCAGAGAACCTTCTAAAGAACCAAGTTCTGATTAATGAGATAAAATGAAAATGTAAAATGAGTTCTTTTCCTTAGGAAGATTTAATTATTTTA